>NC_051310.1:190035557-190335557 GCF_015220235.1 Choloepus didactylus
AAAGAAGACCCTAGAAGAGCATAAAGAAGACATTGCAAGAGTAAATAAAAAAATAGAAGGTCTTATGGAAATAAAAGAAACTGTTGGCTAAATTAAAAAGACTCTGGATATTCACAATACGAGACTGGAGGAAGCTGAACAACATCTCAGTGTCCTAGAAGTCCACAGAACAGAAAATGAAAGAACAAAAGAAAGAATGGAGAAAAAAATTGAAAAAATCAAAATGGATCTCAGGGAAACAATAGATATAACAAAACATCCAAACCTAAGACTCATTGGTATCCCAGAAGGGGAAGAGAAGGGTAAAGGTCTAGAAAGAGTATTCAAAGAACTTGTTACGGAAAACTTCCCCAACCTTCTACACAATATAAATACAAGAAGCATAAATGCCCAGCAAACTCCAAATAGAATAAATCCAAATAAACCCACTCCAAGACATATTCTGAACAGACTGTCAAATACTGAAGAGAAGGAGCAAGTTCTGAAAGCAGCAAGAGAAAAGCAATTCACCACATACAAAAGAAACAACATAAGACTAAGTTGTGACTACTCAGTGGCCACCATGGAGGCGAGAAGGCAGTGGCATGACATATTTAAAATTCTGAGAGAGAAAAATTTCCAACCAAGAATACTTTATCCAGCAAAACTCTCCTTCAAATTCGAGGGAGAGCTTAAATTTTTCACAGACAAACAAATCCTGAGAGACTTTGCCAATAGAAGACCTGCTCTACTTCAGATTCTAAAGGGAGCACTACCAACAGAGAAACAACAGAAAGGAGAAAGAGATATAGAGAATTTTAACAGAAACACATAGTACCTTACATCCCAAAGCACCAGGACATGCATTTTCCTCTAGTGATCATGGATCTTTCTCCAGAAGGGACCATAAGGTTGGACATAAAACAAGCCTCAAGAAATTAAAAAAAATTAAATATACTCAAAGCACATTCTCAAACCACAATGGAATACAAATAGAAGTCAATAATTTTTGAACTGTAACTCCACTATTTACTTCCTACGTGATATAAATTGCACAAACTCTAATGACAAATCAGTGGTTTTGAAGTCAATGTAAAATATGTAATTTTAGACAACTATGTAAAGATAGGGGAATGGAGGAGTATAGGAACACAGTTTATGTGCCCTATTGAAGTGAAGGTGGTATCAAGCAAAAACAAGATTGATATGGATTTAAGAGGTTAATTTTAACCTCCACAGCAAACACAAAGAAATTATCAGAGAATAGAACCATAGAGATGAAATGTAGAGTTTGGGTTAAGAGAAATGGGGAAAGGGGCAATGGGGAGTTAAGAAATGAGGGTGGAGTTGCTGTTTGAAGTGAAGGGAAATTTCTAGTAATGGATGGTGGGAAAGAGCATTACAACATTCTAAAGGTGATTAATCCCACTAATGGAAGGCTAGGGAGGGGGTGAAATGGGAAGATTTAGGCTGTATATATGTTTCCACAACTGAAAAAAAAAAAGTCTAAATAGAAGATGATTGAATGCCAAGGATGAACTTGGATGGAATTGGAGGATAGAGAACAGGTGGCTCAAAGGGGCACAGTTGAGACATAAGGTAAAGGAAATATAGAATGTAAGCTTCATATCATTGTTGAATCTCTTGTACTTTTTAGCTGCACTTAATGGGATTGCATAAAAGAATGTTCTTGTTCATGGGAAGTGTATACGTGAATTATAGTATATGTTCAAAGATGTGTGCAGCTAGCTCACATATGCTCAGAAGACAGAGAAATAGATGATGGATGATAGATAGGGAGGGAGAGAGGGAAAGAAATAGCAATGTGACAGCATGTTAAGGTTGGTGGATTGAGCTATTGGGGGAGGGGGGTAAGGGTATGATGGAATTCTTTGTATGGGGTTAGTATTGTTTTTGCAACTGTTCCTATAACTTTGAATTTATTTCAAAATAAAATAAAAAAAATAAAATAAAAAACTAACCCAAACCCTAACCCCAAACCCAATACCCCAAAAATACACCAACCACAATCCTAAACCAAACTCTAACTCTAACCTGAACCTTAACCCTAACCCTAACCATAACCATAAACCTCAGTATAATCCTAACCTAAACCTAACCTGAACCCTATCACTATGCCTAAGGCTAAACCCAATCCAAATGTAACCCTATCCCTATCCATAACCCTATATTTATCCCTATCCCTATCCCTAATCATAACCCTAAACCTAATCCTAATTAAAAAAATAAAAAAACAAAGAATTTGGGGGTCAAAATTCCATTTTCTGGCCAGGTGGTTATTGTGGCCAGACAGAGTTACAAGAGAAAATGAGCTTGTTAGGTTTTAGATCTATCCTGCTTTGAGTTTTATAAGGTAAGGAGAAATTCCAGCTCTCAAACTTATGAACAATCTAGAGGGCATCCTCCCTTGAGAGTTTCCAACCTCCAGTGCAGTGACAGGGTATGTATGGAGGAATCCCACTGAACTACTCAGCCCTAGCATCCTGGACCTGACAGAAGCAGTTCTCATCTTGCATTAAGATAAATGTGAATGTTGTCCTGGACAACATAGAAAGAGAGTGCCAGAGACAGAGAGAGGGTGCTTTCTCCTTACACTGAGGGGATTTGCTGGTGGTGGGTTTTGGAGTCAGGCAAGTGGGTTCCAACCCATCTGATAGAGATTTTGTCTATTTTCTCTATCCTGGGTTTCAGTGCCAATATATGTCAGGTTTTCAATTGAGAATAGAAGAGACAAAAACTCAAACAAAAGATTTTTATTACCCAACTATTCACAGGCAGTCTGAAGCCTAAGAAAATGGCAACAGCCCCAAGCCAAGGGAACAGTAGGGCTCATAAAGGAGGGTTGGCAGGAAGTTCTTTGTCCAGGGAAGGGGAGGCTGGCAGGACTAGGTATGGCAGTTTCTCAGTGGCTACTTTTGGGGAATGGGTAGCTGACAAGTTTCCATTGACTGGTTTGAAAGCAGGGTTGGGAAGTGGGAAAGTTTAAAATTTTAATATACAGGATTACTAAGTGTGGGGACAGTGGCTTTTTGATATCTGCAGGGTTCCTAGGGTGGGGTGAAGCCAGTGGCTCCATTACAAAATTCCTAAGGGAGGGGTTGGGTTGAGGGGTCAGGGCCTAAACCTATCTCTTACCTTTACTTCACTATAAGAAACTCTTAAATTGAAATGTTTTTTTCCCTACTACCCAGTAATCTGATGTTTTTTTATTACTAGTCACTTGGAAAGGTAAAGGAGATAGAAAAGAATGAAACATATTTTGAAGTTAAATATTTCATTATGTAGGTGTATGTTCCCATGAAAAGACTGTACTTTCTAGGTGAAAGCATTAGGACATTAGGTTAGGTGCATTTTTCTCCATCATTTCTTTGTAGAAATTGTCAAAATTGATTATGGTTTTCCAAAAACATAATGCCAATTAAGGTTTGGATTTCTGAGCCAGGGCTTACAATCAAATAAGAGGTATACATGGCCAACAGTGTCATAAAGTCACATAATCCTTATTTCCTCAAATGGAAATGCTAACACCATTCAAAATTCATTGTTTGATGCTTTAACCCTAAAGAAAGTGTGGGATGATTTTATTAGCTCAGGTCTTTAAAACTGTCATCTAAGTCTTCTATACAAACTGCATTCAGAATCATTCAGTTTATTTTAATGTAGCAGCTTTCATTAATCTCATCTACATCTTCAGTGAAAAAGAGGACTCCAGTCAAACCAAAAAATTTTATACTGCAGATGGCTTCACTAAAAACACACAGGGAAAATGTACTGTTCAGGCATCCCACTTGCTAAATTCCACCCCAGAGTTAAAGCATCTGCTATGGACTCAAAATAGCAGATCCAAAACAATGTCTTGAAGTAGAAGACAGTGTGTATGAAAATGCCCAGAATTCCAGTACAGATTTTACTTCAAGTGCAGATCAGAGAAGTGAGGGAGTAACAGTGTAGAAAAGAGGAAAGTGGAGAATGCACACACTTGCTGCCTCTTCTGTCCTGATTTAAACAGCATTTTTTTAACCCCAGAAAAATGTCAATCTAATTTAATCCTATTGATTTAAGACTTAGCAGCGTTAACTATCACTCTTTTTCAACACAGTTATGATTTGTATTTTGGAAAGAAACAGCTGTAGATCTCAATATTTTTCCATGTATATAGTTACCCATATAACTAAGGGTACAATAAGTTGATTATAAATGCCACTGTAGATAACTTTCAAATTCTAACATTCAAAACTTTTGTATTAAAATGTATTTTTCACTATATGTGTATATATATATATATATATATATATATATGTATGTATGTATATACAGTGTCAGTGTCCTAGGCTTTACTGAGGGCTGGAAAAGTGTGGCCTGAGAACCTTCAAGTAGCCAAGGGTATTTCTCATAAGGAAAAAGGATTAAATTCTATAAATTCTCTATTGAGGTTTAGACAATAGAAAGTCCTACACCATCTTGCCCTACTCCTCCCTGACCTCTCCCCCTCCCTCTCCTTCCCATTACTTTAATTTGTTACTGTCACTTTGCCTTCCATCACAAGATAATATCTCTACTGAGGAATCTAATAATTAGGATGCTGACTCCTCTCTATGCTGCTCTCAAATTTTCTGTTCTAATGATAAAAAAAGTTATTCCTTCTGATTTAAAAGCACATTTAATAGAACTTTTACCTAAAAACACTCAAGTAAAATTTCCAAATGTTAAAAAGTGTAAAGGCCTTATTATAAAAACTGGGATAAATAAATCATATCCTTCAAGTCCCATATTAGAAGATTATACTAAGGAGAAGCTGAACAGTTAAAAGAACTGTGAATATTTTCAAGAATGCAGAAAGGCCCTCTCAACCTTCTTAGATATAGACAAACTGTAATCACCTAGTCCTCTGTGAAAACAGGGTGGTCTGCAGTGTTACTTTAATCACAGAGAAGTCATAAATGATTTAGCAAGACTGAATACCGTTCTAGTCAATTGTATGTTTATTAATATGATGTAATGGCAAAACTAATCAATAGAATAAAACAAGAAAAACTATATTAACAAGTTAGAGAGAAGTAATAGTAATATCTTCTAATTTTTTTAATTCAGTTTTATTGAGATTGTTCACATACCATACAATCATCCAAAGACCCAAAGTTCACAATCAGTTGCCCCCAGTACCATCATACCACTGTGCGTCCATTACCACAGTTAATTTTTTTTCAATTTTTAGGACATTTCCATTACTCCAGAAAAGAAATAAAAGAAAACTCAAAACCTCCCATACCCCTAACCACCACTACCCCTATTACTGAGTCATAGTTTTGGTATAGTACATTTGTTACTGTTAATGAAAGAATGTTAAAATATTATAAACTGCAGTACATAGTTTGAAATAGGTATATTTTCCCTATATACCCCTCTATTATTAACTTCTATAGTGTCATACATTTGTCCTAGTTCATGAAAGAGATTTCTAATATTTGTACAGTTAATCACAGACACTGTCCACCACAAGACTCACTGTTTTATACATTCCCATATTTTAACCTCCAGCTTTCCTTATGGTAACCTATGACTCTAAGCTTCTCCTTTCCACCACGTTCACACACCATTCAGCACTGTTAGTTATTCTCACAATAACGTGCTACCTTCACTCCATCCATTTCCAAACACTTAAGTTCAACCTAGTTAAACATTCTGCTCATAATAAGCTACTGCTCCCCATTCTTTAGCCTTGTTCTATGTCCTGGTAACTTATATTTCATGTCTATGAGTTTACATATTATAATTAGCTAATATCAGTGAGACCATACAATATTTGTCCTTATGTATCTGGCTTATTTCACTCAATATAGTGCCCTCAAGGTTTCTTCATCAACCTTTTAAGATGGTTTTGTTCATCCACCATACATTCTGTCCTAAGTAAACAGTGGTTCCCTGTATAATCACGTATTTATGCATTCACCACCATCACCACTATCTATATAAAGACATATCCATTTCTTCCAAAAAGAAGGAGGAAGAGTCAAATAAGGTAGAGAGACAAAAGGAAAAGGAAAAGGAAGAAAAAAATGACAGCTAAAAAGCAACAAAAGGAAAAGAAAGACTTAAACTAAAGTACAATAAAAGAGTCAGACAACATCACCAATGTCGAGTCCCATACCCCTTGCTTATAGCTTTGGTATATTGCCTTTGTTACATGAAAGGAAGCATAATACAATGATTCTGTTAACTATAGTCTCTAGTTTGCATTAATTGTATTTTTCCCCAATACCACCCCATTTTTAACACCTTGCAAAGTTGACATTCATTTGTTCCACCTCTTGTAAAAACATATTTGTACATTTTATCACAATTATTGAACACTCTAGGTTTCACTGAGATATACAGTCCCAGTCTTTCTTTCCTCTTTCCTTCTGGTGTCCCACATGCTCCTACCCTTCCTCTTTCAACCATACTCACAGTCATCTTTGTTCATACTCACAGAAACATTTGATAATCTGATTATTAAGTGTCTTGGCACAAGTCTATTCAGATCTATTCTGTGCTACCATCACCCAAAATTGTGTTCCAAACTTCTCACTCCTGTCTTTTCCTATCTGTCTGTAGTGCTCCCTTTAGTATTTCCCATAGAGCAGGTGTCTTTCTTGTTCACATACTCTCTCATCGTCTATTTGTCAGAGAATATTTTAAACTCTCCCTCATATTTGAAGGACAGTTTTGCCAGATATAGGATTATTGGTTGACAGTTTTTCTCTTTCAGTATCCTAAATATATCACACCACTTCCTTCTTGCCTTCATGGTTTCTTCTGAGAAATCTGCACATAGTCTTATTGCACTTCCCTTGTATGTGATGGATTGCTTTTCTCTTGCTGCTTTCAGGATTCTCTCTTTGTCTTTGCAACGTTTGATAATCTGATTATTAAGTGTCTTGGCATAGGTCTATTCAGATCTATTCTGTTTGGGGTATGCTGTGCTTCTTGGATCTGTAATTTCATGTCTTAAAAGAGACGGGAAATTTTCATTGATTATTTCCTCTATTATTGCTTCTACCCCTTTTCCCTTCTGTTCTCCTTCTGGGACACCCATGACATATACATTTATGCCTTTCATGCTGTCATTCAATTCCCTGAGACGTTGCTTATATTTTTCCATTCTTTTCCCTATCCGTTCTTTTGTGTGTAGGATTTCAGGTGCTTTGTTCTTCAGTTCCTGAGTGCTTTCTTCTGCCTCTTGAAATCTGCTGTTGTATGTCTCCATTGTGTTTTTCATCTCTTGTGTTTTGCCTTTCATTTCCATAGATTCTGCCAGTTGTTTTTTCAAACTTTTGATTTCTCCCTTATGTTCACCCAGAGTTTTCTTTATAGCCATCATCTTTTTTGCTATATCTCCCCTGAACTCATTGATTTGGCTTTTTATTTGATTTAGCATATTTCTTTGAAAATCTTTAATTGATTGTTTCATTAAAGTGAAACAATATCTCCACTGTGTCTTAATTGAGGTATAAGTTTGTTCCTTTGACTGGGCGATATCTTCATTTTTCATAGTGTACTTTGTAGTTTTCTGTTGTCTAGGCATCTGGTTTCCTTGGTTATCCCAATCAGATTTTCCCAGACCAGAACAGGTTCACATCTCAGAATGGGGCTATATTCAGTTTCAAGTTTCCCTGAGGGTGTATCTTAGAATACTGACAGACTTCCCTGTGAGGTCTCTAGTCACTGTGCTTTTCCTAACTGCCCAGCAGGTGGCAACTGTCAGCCTGTCACTCCCACTGGTGTAAAGAGTTATGGACCATTTACTTCTCAGTTTATGTTGTTTCTGTTTTGACTGTTTTCGCCTAGGCCCAGGGTCTGAGTTCTGAAGGGAAGGCCAGCACTGGAGCTGGGCCCCACCTCCTTCTTCTTAGGGAAGATACACCCCCTAGGGAGTTATCTTCTGCATTGAATAGCAGCTTTGTCTCTCTGACTCTGTAAACTCCACTCCTGTCTGGGTCAAAGCACTGCAAACTGAAAATGTCTGAGTCTCTCTCCACTGAAACACTCAGGTTGAGAGATAGAAAAAGGGAAAGAAAGCCCTTTCTCAGAGCCAGTCCATGGCCCCCCAGTTTCACCCATTGGTCAGAGAGAGCACCTGGTCTTCTGGGCTCTCTTTCCTGGGGCACAGGAGTTAAAATTCTCTATATTTTTCCTAACTTTTTTAATTAATTTTTTTCCCTTCAGACCCACCTCCTCTCCACTGAGAGTGACCTCAAGGTACTTTGCTCACTGGGAGCGACCTCAGGATACTTTGCTGCTTGTTAGGGGTTTGTCTATGTTTGTAGCTTGTATTCAGCAGTCCACATTTGTTAATTAAAATTCCAGTTGGAGCTGGGCTGAGCTATATTCACTTCCTATGGGACTGCTGATTTCTCCTACAGTGAGGTCTTGCAGCTCAGCCTGCCATGGGGGGAGGGGGCTCCTGGCACCATTATGCAGTTTTTACTTATAGATTTTATGCTGCAATCTCAGCCATTCCACCAAATCCAGGTTGGTGTACAATGTGTAGACAGTCACAGTTGACCCCCAGCAGTTGTTCCAGATGATTTACTAGTTGTTCCTGGTTATTTATTAGTTGCTCCAGGGGACTAACTAAATTTCACACCTCTCTATGCTACCATCTTGCCCCACCTCCACAAATGTCTTTTAAACTGTCTCAAAATTCAGAAGCCATAAAAGAGTAATTAATTTGACTATGCAGAAAACAAATCAGCTTCACACCTATTAGAACAGCTGCTATTTTAAAAATGGAAAATAACACATATTGGAATGGATGCAAAGAAATAGGAACACTCAATCATTGCTGGTGGGAATGTAAAAGAGTGCAGCCACTGTGGGAGATAGTTGGGCAGTTCCTTGGAAAGCTGAATATAGAACTACCATATGACCCGGCAATACCAATGCTAGGTACACACACAAAAGAATTGAAAGCAGGGATTTGAACAGATATTTGCACACTAATGTTCATACCAGTACAATTCTCATATGATGGAAGCAACCCAAGCATCCATCAATCGATGAATGGATAAATAAAATGTGTTATATACATACAATGGAATATTATTTAGCCATAAAAATGAATGAAGTCTCGACATATGCGACAACATGCATAAACCTTGAAGAAATCAAGTTGAGTGAAATAAGCAAGACACAAAAGGATACACATTAGATGATCTCACTGATTTGAAAGAATTAAAATAAGCAAACTCTTAGAGTCAGAATCTAAACTATACAGATGAAGTGGGGATAGAGAATAAGAAGTTAAGGCTTAAAATGTACAGGGTTTCTTGGATGGGATTGGAGGATAGAGGACAGGTGGCTCAAAGGGACACAGTTGAGACATAAGGAAAAGGAAAAATAGAATGTAAGCTTTGTATCATTGTTGAATCTCTTGTACTTCTTAGCTGCGCTTAATTGGATTGCATAAAAGAATGTTCTTGTTCATAGGAAGTGTATACGTGAATTATAGTGTATGTTCAAGGATGTGTGCAGCTAGCTCTCATGTTCAGAAGACAGAGCAATAGATGGATGATAGATAGGGAGGGAAAGAAATAGCAGTGTGACAGCATGTTAAAGTTGGTGGATTGAGTTATCGGGGGAGGGGGTCAGGGTATGATGGAATTCTGTGTATGGGGTTAGTATTTTTGTTTGTTTGTTTGTTTGTTTTTCATTTTTATTGAGATTATTCAGATACCATACAATTATCCAAAGATCCAAAGTGTACAATCACTTGCCCCTGGGTACCCTCATACAGCTGTGCATCCATCACACTTAATTTTTGTTCAATTTTTAGAAACTTGTCATTACTCCAGACAAAAAATAAAGTGAAAGATGAAAAAAGAAAAAAAGAAAAGGAAACTCTAATCCTCCGTATCCCTAACCAACCACCCTCAATTGTTGACTCGTAGTGTTGGTATAGTACATTTGTTACTGTTTATGAAAAAATGTTGAAATACAACTAACTGTAGTATATAGTTTGTAATAGGTAGATAGTTCTTCCCTATATGCCCCTCTATTGTTAACTTCTAAATGTATTGTCATACATTTGTTCTGGTTCATGGAAGTGTTTTCTAGTATTTGTATAGTTGATCATGGAAATTGTCCACCATAAGATTCAGTTTTATACATTCCCATCTTTTGACCTCCAACTTCCCTTCTGGTGGCATATATGACTCTGAGCTTCCCCTTTCCACCTCATTCACACACCATTCAGCACTGTTAGTTATTCTCACATCTTGCTACCAACACCCCTGTTCATTTCCAAACATTTAAGTTCATCCTAATTGAACATTCTGCTCATACTAAGCAACCATTCCCCATTCTTAAGCCTCATCCTATATCTTGGTACCTTATATTTCATGTCTATGATTTTACATATTATAATTAGTTCTTATCAGTGAGACTCTGCAATAATTGTCCTTATGTGTCTGGCTTATTTCACTCAGTATATTGCCCTTGAGGTTTCATCATCAACCCATTTTTTTTTTAAGATGGTTTTGTTCACTCACCATACATTCCATCCCAAGTAAATAATCGATGGTTCTCTGCATGGTCATACATTTATGTGTTCACCACCTTCACCACTATCTATATAAGGGCATCTGCAATTCTTCCACAAAGCAGGAGAGAGAGTCAAAGAAGGTAGAGGCAAAAGAAAGAGGAAAAAAAATGACAGCTAGGAAGCAGCAAAAGGAAAAATAACCTTAAATCAAAGTAGAATAAAGAATCGGACAATACCACCAATGTCAAGTGTCTAACATGCCTCCTCTATCCCCCCCCCCTTATCTGCATTCACCTTGGTATATCACCTTTGTTACATTAAAGGAAGCATAGTACAATGATTCTATTAGTTACAGTCTCTAGTTTATGCTGATTGCATCCCTCCCCCAATGCCTCCCCATTTTTAACACCTTGCAACATTGACATTTGCTTGTTCTCCCTTGTAAACATATTTGTACATTTTATCACAATTGTTGAATACTCTAGATTTCACCAAGTTACACAGTCCCAGTCTTTATCTTTCCTCCTTTCTTGTGGTGTCTCACATGCTCCCCACCTTCCTCTCTCAACCGTATTCATAGTTACTTTTGTTCAGTGTACTTACATTGTTGTGCTACCATCTCCCAAAATTGTGTTCCAAACCACACATTCCTGTCTTCTATCACCCTGTAGTGCTCCCTTTAGTATTTCCTGTAGGGCAGGTGTCTTGTTCACAAAATCTCTCATTGTCTGTTTGTCAGAAAATATTTTGAGCTCTCCCTCATATTTGAAGGACAGCTTTGCTGGATATAGGATTCTTGGTTGGCGGTTTTTCTCTTTCAGTATCTTAAATATATCATACCACTTCCTTCTTGCCTCCATGGTTTCTGCTGAGAGATCCGCACATAGTCTTATTAAGCTTCCTTTGTATGTAATGGATGGCTTTTCTCTTGCTGCTTTCAGGATTCTCTCTTTGTCTTTGACATTTGATAATCTGATTATTAAGTGTCTTGGCATAGGCCTATACAGATCTCTTCTGTTTGGAGTACACTGGCTTCTTGGATCTGTAATTTTATGCCTTTCATAAGAAATGGGAAATTTTCATTGATTATTTCCTCTATTATTGCTTCTGCCCCCTTTCCCTTCTCTTCTCCTTCTGGGACACCAATCATACGTACATTATTGTACTTTGTTTCATCCTTGAGTTCCCGGAGACATTGCTTACATTTTTTCATTCTTTTCTCCATCTGCTCCTTTGTGTGTAGGCTTTCAGGTGTTTTGTTCTCCAGTTCCTGAGTGTTTTCTTCTGCCTCTTGAGATCTGCTGTTGTATGTTTCCATTGTGTCTTTCATCTCTTGTGTTGTGCCTTTCATTTCCATAGATTCTACTAGTTGTTTTTCTGCCGTATATATGCCCAGTGTTTCCTTTACAGCCTCTATCTCTTTTGCAATATCTTCTCTAAACTTTTTGAATTGATTTAGCATTACTTGTTTAAATTCCTGTATCTCAGTTGAAGTGTACATTTGTTCCTTTGACTGGGCCATAACTTTGTTTTTCTTAGTGTAGGTTGTAATTTTCTGTTGTCTAGGCATGGTTTCCTTGGTTATCCAAATCAGGTTTCCCCAGACCAGAACAGGCTCAGGTCCCAGAGGGAAGAAATATTCAGTATCTGTTTTCCCTGTGGGTGTGTCTTAGAAAATTGCTCCACCCTGTGATGCCTCAGGTCACTGTGCTTTTCTGCCCAGCAGGTGATGCCTGTTAGCCTATAATTCTTGACTGGTGTGAGTAGGTATGGCCGTGTTCCCCCAGGCTCTGGGGTGTGGTTCTGAATGTAAAGGACCCCACCCCTTTCCTCCTAGAGAAGACAGACCCCCAAGGTGGAGGTCATTAGCATTTCAATGGTCTTGTTCTCTGCTTGTGCTGTCTCCACTCTTCCCCAAGTCACAGCCCTGGAAACTGAAAATGACTGGGGCTTTCTCCACTGAGCCAAAAAAGAAACAGATAGTCCCCTTCAGACCCAGTCCAAGGCAGCCCTCCAGCTCTCCAAGGTCAGTCATCACCCAAAGACTCTGTCTGTTTTTTGGGGATTCATAACCGTAGTGAGCAGTTCACACTCACTACTTAAAACCCCAGTTGGAGCCCAGCTGAGATATATTCTCCTGATGGGAGAGAGCTTCTCTCTGAAACCATGAGGCTTTGCAGCTTGGGCTATGGGAGAGGGGGGTCTCGTGACTTGGATCCACAGGTTTTACTTACAGATTTTATGCTGTGTTCTCGGGCATTCCTCCCAATTCAGGTTGGTGTATGATGAATGGATTGTCTCGTTTTTCCCCCCACAGTTATTCTGGATTATTTACTAGTTGTTTCTGTTTTTTTGTAGTTGTTCCAGGGGGACTACTTAGCTTCCACTCCTCTCTATGCCACCATCTTTGGTTAGTCTAATTTTTTTAAAACAATTATGCTATATTGCTCAAAGAAATCATAGCTTAATTAATAGAAATATTATATATTTTTATATATAATACATATTCTATATATATATAAAAGTGTGCTATATTGATCAAGAAATCATAGCTTGATTAGTAAAAATATTATCAGTAGAATTTTATGGGCATTCAAGGCTGTCTCTTATAATGTGGATACCTTTCCTTGATCTTGAAAAACTCATGGTTTGAGATGCTTTGCTTCATGAGACATTTGTGCTCATGAAGCATCATTTAATGTAAAAATAGAATATGACTTAAGTAAATTGATTCTAAGTCAAGGACTATAAATTTTCTTTGACTGAGACAAGTGGGAGCTCTGTGATCTTATGTCTAGCTGCCTCTGTATTAGTGGGGGCTTCCAGGCTTGGTAATGCATCAATTAATTATTACATTGTAAATTTGTTCCTTTTAACTTAAGTGCTCCTTTTACTAAACAATTTGTTAAAGGTGAATTCTTGTCTTGAATGTTCTTAACTTTTAAACTATTGTCTGTCTCTTTACTCTTAATTGAGTGAGAGGTTGCTTGAAAGAAGCCCATACCCATTGAATCATGACCTGATTAGGCTCAGGCCTTTTCCAAAGGAGATTAGAGGTTTGAGGTGTAAAAAGACAAACCAATGACACTTCCTTGCTCTAGTACCTTTGCACATTTGTTCTCTGTTTCTGGAGTATACTTCACCCAGACATTCTCTTGGCTCTTTTCCTGACATGTTTCAAGGCCTTGTGGAAGGAAGTGTGGCAAGATCAGAACATAAGGAGGTGTGGAATTTACTTAGTCCTCTATAGCAGCAAGTAAACAGCCAGGAAAAACCAGCAAATTGTCTGAAACAACTGTATGGGGGACTTCTGTGACCAAACATCATTCACCAGTCTGGAATCGGTAAAAGAGCCATGACCACAGAATGGAATGGTAAGTAAAGTTCCCCAAATGGCAGAGGCTGGCACACTTCCCTGAATGGCATGGGAGGCTGAATTAGAACAGTGAGAAAAAGAAGCAGTCTCTACTGGGAACAAGGGAAGGTAGCCAAGTGAAACTCCAATCACAGTTCTAAATAACAAATTTGGACTACTGAATACAAGCTATGAGCACAGATAAATCTGGACCAAGTAGGAGAGGAACACTGAGTGCTCTCTCAGCAGAGTGGAGGTAGGGCTGATGGAAAACATAAAATAAATGAATAAGTAGATAGATAAATAAAAACAGATGCTTTGGAATCACCAAACTCAAATTGCTAGAAGATGGCTGTGCCACAAGAAAAGGGTCACATAGATCTATGTACAAAACCTGACCCTTGACTGATAATACAAGGGGGTCAAGGCACTGGCTTTGTAATGGGGGTATTTTTTAAAATTAAATTCAAATTTATTGAGATATATTCACATACCGTACAATCATCCATGGTGTACAATCAATTGTACCATCATGGTATCATCATATAATTATGTGTTCATTACTCTAATCTATTTTTCAACATTTTCCTTAAACCATAAAGAATAAGAAAAGAATACAAATAAAAGTGAAAAAGAACACCCAAATAATCCCCCACATCCTACCCTATTTTTCATTTAGTTTTGTCCCGATTTTTCTACTCATCCATCCATAGACTTGGTAAAGGGAGTGTGATCTACAAGGATTTCACAATCACCCTCTCATCCATTGTAAGCTACATTATTAAACAATTGTCTTCAAGTTTTAAGGCTATTGATTAGGAGTTTGATAGTTTCAGGTACTTACTTCTAGCTATTCCAATGCATTAAAATCTAAAAATGCTCGTCTATATAGTGCATAAGAATGTCCACAAGAGTGACCTCTCAACTCCATTTGAACTCTCTCAGCCAGTGAAACTTTATTTTGTTTCATTTCACATCACACTTTTGGTCAAGAAGGTGTTCTCAAGCCCATGATGCCAGGTCCAGATTCATCCCTGGGAGTCATATAATGCATTGCCAGGGATATTTACATCCCTGTGAGTCAGGTCCCACCTAGGGAGTAGAGCAGTAAGTTCACCTGTTGAGTTGGCTTAGCTAGAGAGAGAGGGCCACATCTGAGAAAAAAAGAGGTAAACAGGGGAAGACTCAGGTAAAATTATAAGCAGGTTTAGCCTCTCCTTTGCAGTAAGAAGCTTCATAAGGGCAAGACCCAAGATACAGGTCTTAGCATACCAAATGGCCAGTCCTCAATATTTGTGAGAACAGCAGCAACTATCCAGGTGAGGAAGCCCAACACTTTCACATTTTCCCCAGTTCCTAAGTGAGGCCTTGTATATATATATATATTTATTCTCTGAAAATTATTTTGGATATTTTGCTATTTCATTCTAACCTATATGAACCTACCATATCACTTCCTATTCAAAGTTACATGTAACTATGGTGTTTGAACAAACTGGCTGTAGAAGTTATATTGTTTAGAAAATGTAGATCCTGTACCAAATCAACATCTGTTCCCTTGGTCTCACATTGAATTTGCAGTTTTAAAACACAGTGTTTTGACCTTTACCCTATGGCCTGATTTGCCCTAGTCCTAACCAGATCTGCTTCATTCATGCCTCTAATTAAAGTCTGGGCTCTTTTTCTGCTTTCTTTTAGGCAGTTGCTGTATGTGCTAATGCTGACATTCATATCTGCCAAGCTCTAGCTCTGAGTTTCAGACCAATCAGGTTATACACAAAGGGATCAACATCTCAGAGTTGGGAGACAGTTACTACAATTCAGGAATAGATTTGACTGCTTTAAGTGCCTACAGTCTAGGGACCATTATAATAATTGATTCCCTGAAAGGCTGTACTCTAAATTCAATTCTGAGTTTACACATTGTAGACAGTCCATATTGGTGAGGCATTATAGTGTTTGCCTTTGTTTTTGGTGTACTTCACTCACAATGCTAAGATCCATTTACATCATTGCATGTAACACAGCTTCATTCTTTCTTGCAGTTGCTCAATATTCCATTGTATGCATACACCACAATTCACCATTCTGTTCCTCAGTCAATGTACCTCCAGGCCACCTCCACCCATTGCAAATCATGAATACTGCTTCCATAAACACCAGCATGCAAATGTCTATTCATGTCTCTGCTCTCAGATCTTCTAAGTAAATACCCCATAATGAGGTTGCAGGACCTTAGAGCATGCACATGAATACCTTCTTGTGGAACCACCACAGTGATCTCCAGAAAGCAACATTATTCTCACTCCTCTGCAACAGTAAATAGGTACATCCCCCTCTCTGTCTTTTCTCCAGCAGTTTTATCCCTATTTACATATTTTCCTACAATTTTATAGAGATATGTTCACATACCATACAATTATCCATGGTTTACAATCAGTTGTTTATGGTTTAATCATATAGTTACACATCTATCATGACAGTCAGCAGTTGAACATACTGATTGTTATGAAAAAAGGTGTTTTTTAGTAAATAATAAGAAAGATAAAAAGAAAAATAAAATGCCATATAATACAATATAATAGTATGTGCAGACACCACCACCACAAAGAATCTCATATCCATCTCTTTTATCTCCCTCTCATACACATTTAGCTTTGGTATATTGCCTTTGTTACATTTAATGGAAGCATATTACAATGTTGCTGTTGACCACAGACTCCAGTTTGCTTTTGTCATATTTTTCCCCAATACCATCCATTTTTCAACACTCTGTGTGGTTGAAATTCATTTGTTCTCCCATATGTAAAAACATTTTTATGTTTGTACATTTGGTAACAGTCATTGGCCACTCCAATTTTTGCTAAGTTATATAATCCCAGTCTTTTTCATCTATCTTTACCTTTGATGTCATACATTCCCCTGTTCCACCTCTTTCAGCTTTACTCACAGACATCTTTGTTCAGGGTACTTACAATATTGTGCTACCATCACACAGTATTATGCTATCTGTTTCTAGATCTATACAATCAATACTGCTGAACATTCTGTAGTATTTCTGCATCAAATACCTGATGTCTACCCTCCCTCTATCTCCTGATAGCCTGTGTTATCATCTTTTAACTCTCAAAATTTGCTCATTAATGTTAGTTTATATTAGTGAGTCCAGACAGTATTTGTCATTCTCTTTCTGGTTAACTTCACTCAAAATAATTTCCTCAATGTTCATCCACATTATTAAATGTTCCATGTCTTTGTTCTGTCTTACAGCTTCATAATATTCCATCATGTGTACATACCACAGTTTGTTTATCTGCTTGTTTTTTGGTGGATATTTGGGCTATTACCATCTCTTGGCAATCATGAATAATGTTGCAATAAATATTGGTTTACTAATATGTTCATGTCTTAACTTTCAGTTCCTCAGAATATATACTTAGCAATGGAATAGCTGGGTCATATGGCAAATCTATACTTAGCTTCTTAAGCAACCCCCACACTGCCTTCCAGAGCTGTTACAACATTCTATATTCCCAGCAACAATGAATAATTGTGCCTCTTTCTCCACATCCTCTCCAGTAGTGGCAACTTCCTATTTGTTTTCATAATGGCCATTCTGGTAGGTGTGAGATGATATCTCATTGTGGTATGGATTGCATTTCCTTAATAGCCAGTGAAGTTCAGCATTTTTTCATGTTTTTCAGCCATTTGTATTTCCTCTTCAGAACAGTGTCTGCCCATGTCTTTTGTCAATTTTTAATTTGTTTGTTCATTTTTCTTTTGTTGAGTTGTAGGATCCTTTTATATATTCAGGATATTAAATCCTTTTCTGCTATGTGGTTTCCAAATATCACCTCCAAGTGTGTAGGCTGCATTTTTATTTTTCTGATGAGCTTTGAAGTACAAAAGTGTTTAATTTTGAGGAGATCCCATTTGTCTTTTTGTTCTTTTGTTGCTTGTGCTTTGGGTGTGAGTTCCAGGAACTCACCTCTTATCACATGATCTTTAAGACATTGCCCTATATTTTCTTCTAAGAGTCTTATGTTCTTAGCACTAATGTTAAGGTCTTTGATCCATTTTGAATTAATCTTTTATACAGTGTGAGATAAGAATCTCCTTTCATTCTTTTGGAAATGAATGTCCAGCTCTACAAACACTATTTATTGAAGAGGCTGTTCTGACCCAGTTGCTTTGGCTTGACAGCCTTATGAAAGTTCAATTGTCTGTAGATGTAAGGGTGTATAGTTGAACACTCAATTCCATTCCATTTGTCAGTATATATATCCTTATGCCAGTACCATGCTGTTTTGACCATGATAGCTTTGTAATATGTTTAGTCAGGTAATGTGAGACCTGCCAATTTATTCCTCTTTCTCAAGGTATTTTTGGCTCTGGACCACCTTACCATCAAAAAAGTTTGGTTATTGATTTTTTCTACTTCTGCAAAGTAAGCTGTTGGGAATTTAATTGGTATTGCATTGCATCTATAAATCAGTTTAGGTAAAATTGCCATCTTAACTATATTTAGACTTCCAATCCATGATCATGGTATGTTCTTCATTTTTAAGGTCCTGTTTGATTTCTTTTAGCAGTTTCTTGTACTTTCTGTGCAAAGCCTTTTGTCACCATGGTTAAGTTTATTCCTCAACCATTGATTCTTTGTTGATATTGTAAATAGAATTTTTTTCTTGATTTCATCCTGTTGTACATTAATTGCATATAGGAACCCTGCAGATGTTTGCATGTTGATCTTGTAGCCTACCACTTTGCTGTATTCACTGAATAGTTCTAGTAGCTTTGCTGTAGATTTTTCTGGATTTTTCTACCTATAGAATCATGTCATCTACAAACAGTGAAAGTTTTACTTCGTCCTCTCCAATTTGTATGACTTTTGCTTCTTTTACTCTCCTAATTGCCTAATTGCTCTAGCTACACTTCCAGAACAATGTTCAATAACAATGGTGACATTGGCCATACCTGTGATGTTCCTTTTCTACAGGAAAAGCTTTCAGTCTTTCCCCATTGAGTATGATGTTAGCTGTGGGTTTTTCATATATTTCCTTTCCCATATTGAGAAACTTTCCTTCTCCATATATCCTTTGAAGTGTTTTCATCAAGAAAGGATGTTGACAGGGTGGGGCAAGATGGTGGAGTGGTGAGGGGCAGAATTTCATCTCTCCCCTAGAGCAGCTGGCAATTACCCAAGAACTATATGAAACAGTGTTTTCAGGGTCTCCAATAACCCATCACACATCAGACACAAGTTTGGAATTGGAGGAAATGCTGAGATTGCAGTAAACATTGTAAGTTCCCCAGACCAGGTGTCTGGTGCCACTCCCCACCCAGACCTCACAGACTGTCTTGCTGCCAGCTCCCTGAAAGGGGGGGAACCAAAAAACAGCAATCTGCTGAGGGCAAGAAGGAAGGCTCAACCCAGATTCAACTGCAGAATTAATTAACAAATTAATTAACTAATTTTGGAAGCTGGGGTGCTAAAGAAGGGCTGGGCTCCAAGAAGTGGGGGCACATAAAAGTGGGCAACCATTCCCAGACTCCAAAAAAGCCATTTTTTCCCCTACATTTTGTCCCTTCTGGCTTCTCACTGATCCCTTACCTTTTTGCATTTCTATAGCCCCCGCAGGGGTGGAACTGAAGCTGTTGGAGAGTAATTATCAGACAATAGCCCAAAGTATATCTTTAAATACTCTATTCTGACACTGACAAAACTTCCAGGCTGGGGAAAGACTTTTAAAAGAGACTCTTTTTTCTTTTTCTTGTTTTTCTTTTCTATTTTTTAAATCTAAAAGTAGTATATGTGGTTATTCTCTATCAGAAAGCCCAGGTTGAGGGACTAGGCTGGGCTTGGGGGGAGACAGAGTACCCACAGTGTCTATGAGTTCCATATTCACTACTGAAGGTCTACACCCCATCTTTAATTGGCAACTCAGGCTGACCAAGGAATCTACCAGGAGAGGCCCCAAAGAGGAGAGAGGAGAAGGGAATAGTGCCCCTGAGAGATAACTGTAGTTCTGAGGATTGGGAGAGTGGAGGGAGGTCCAGCTCAACTGGCAGTCCTCCTTTTGGGAATTCAGACCCCAGGGGCTGGAAATCAGATTCCACCTTCAGTCAGCCACGCTCCTGACAGGATCAGATTCACCAGGAGAACTAAAGTCTACATACCTCCTTACACTGGTGGGGGAGCTGCGGGCTGGCAAGTGCCACCTGCTGGACAGGAGAGGAAAACCACCAATTCTAAAGGCCTCATAGGAGGGTCTCATTCTCACAAAAATTCCATACCCTCCCACTGAGACCTGGGCCTCACTACACTGGGAAAATCTGACTAGGGTCAACCATATCTGAGGAGACCCACTCACAAAAAGTTACATAGAAGCAGAAAAAGAAACAGAAAAAACAAGAGGGGAAAAATTCTGATCAACTAAATAGAACCTAACTTAGAGGTCTACAATAAGTTGAACTGAATAACAGAGGCCAGAGAACAAAGCCAACCAACAAGAAAAGCCCTAGGTAAAAGATAGAAAACAAGCTCCAAAATAAACTAATCAAGAAAATCAGATGCCTAGACATCTTAAGATAACAAACCATACCAGGAAACATGAAAACATGGACAAGCCAAAGAAACAAACTAATAGCTCAGCTGAGATACAGGAGTGGAGGCAACTAATGCTAAATAAATTCTATGAAATGAAGGAAGATATAGCAAAAGAGCTGAAGGATATAAAGAAGACACTGGATGACCATAAAGAAAAATTCATAAACTTAAAAAAACAAATGGCAGAACTCATGGGAATGAAGGCCACAATGGAGATGAAAAACACAATGGAGGGATACAACAATAGATTTGAACAGGCAGAAGAAAGGATCAGTGAACTGGAAGACAGGTCATTCGAATTCATATACACAAAAGAACAGATGGTGAAAAAATGGAAAAAATATCAGCAGGGTCTTAGGGAGCATAGTGACAATATGAAACACACAAATATACGTGTTATGGGTATCCCAGAAGGAGAAGAGAGGGGAAAAGGGGCAGAAAGAGTAATAGAAGACATATTCACTGAAAATTTCCCAACTCTTATAAAAGACAGAAAATTAGAGATTCAAGAAGTACAACATACCCCAAATAGAATAGATCCCAATAGACCTACTCCTAGACACTTACTGGTCAGATTGTCCAATGTCAAAGACAAAGGGAGGATTCTGAAAGCAGCAAGAGAAAAGTGATCCATCACATACAAGGGAAGGTCAATAAGACTATGTACAGATTTCTCTAAAGAAACCATGGAGGCAAGAAGACAGTGACATGATATATTTAAGATACTGAAAGAGAAAAACTGCCAACCAAGAATTCTATATCCAGCAAAACTTTCCTTCAAAAATGAGGGAGAGATTAAAACATTTTCAGACAAACAGAAACTCAGTGAGTTTGTGAATGAAGAGACCAGCACTATAAGAAATACTAACGGGACTGCTACAGGCTGATAGGAAAAGACAGGAGAGAGAGAGTTGGAGAAGAGTGCAGAAATGAAAATTATCAGGAAAGGTAAAAGGAGAGGAAAATATAAGATATGACATATAAATTCCAAAAAACAAAATGGTAGTAGAAAGTACTACCCTTCAGTAATAACACTAAATGTAAATGGATTAAACTCCCCAATAAAAAGACACAGACTGGCAGAATGGATTAAAAAACAGGACCCATCTATATGCTGTCTACAAGAAACTCACTTTAGACACAAGGACAGAAATAGACTGAAAGTGAAAGGTTGGAAAAAGATATTTTATGCAAACAACAACCAGAAAAAAGTGGGAGTAGCTATATTAATATCAGACAAGTTAGACTTCAAAAGCACAACAATTAAAAGAGACAAAGAGGGACACTATATATTAATAAAAGGGTCAATTCATCAAGAAAACATAACAATCATAAATATTTATGCACCAAGCCAGAATGCCCCAAAATTCATGAGGCAAACACTGTGATCACTGAAAGGAGAAATAGACACCTCTGCAATAAGAATTGGAGACTTCAATACACCACTCTCATCAATAGATAGAACATCTAGACAGAGGACCACTAAAGAAACAGAGATGTTGAATTGTATGATAAATGAACTAGACTTGACAGACATTTATAGAACACTACATCCAACAACAGCAGGATACACTTTTTTCTCAAGTGCTCATGGAACATTCTCTAGGATAGACCACATGTTGGATCACAATGCAAGGCTCAACAAATTTAAAAATATTGATATTATACAAAACACTTTCTCAGACCACATGGATTGAAGTTGGAAATAAATAAAAGTCAGAAGGTGATAAAATTCACAAACATGTGCAGGCTAAACAACACCCTCTTAGAAAACCAGTGGGTAAAGGAAGAAATTACAAGAGAAATTAGTAAATACCGCGAGGCAAATGACTATGAAAACACAACTTATCAAAACTTATGGGATGCAGCAAAGGTGGTGCTGAGAGGGAAATTTATTGCCCTAAATGCCTATATTAAAAGAGAAGAGAGAGCAAAAATTGAAGACTTAACTGCTCACCTGGAGGAATTAGAGAAAGAACAGCAAACTAACCCCAAAGCAAGCAGAAGGGAAGAAATAACAAAGATTAGAGCAGAAATAAATGCAATTGAGAACAGGAAAACAATAGAGAGAATCAACAAAACCAGAAATTGGTTCTTTGAGAAAATCAATAAAATCGATGGACCACTGGCTAGGCTAACAAAAAAAAAGATAGAGCAGATGCAAATAAATGCAATCAGAAATGGTAAAGTAAATATAGCTACCGACCCTGCAGAAATTAAGGAGATAATCAGAAGATACTATGAGCAACAATATGCTAATAAACTAGACAACTTAGATGAAATGGACAACTTCCTAGAAAAGCATAAACAACCAACATTAACTCAAAAAGAAATAGATGACCTCAACAGACCAATCACAAGTAAAGAGATTGAGTCAGTCATCAAAAAGCTCCCAAAAAGGAAAAGTTCAGGACCAGATGGTTTCACATGTGAATTCTACCAAGCATTCAAGAATGAATTAATACCAATCCTGCTCAAACTCTTCAAAATAATTGAAGAAGAGGGAAAGCTACCTAACTCTTTTGAGGCCAACATGACCCTAATACTAAAACCAGACAAAGATACTACAAGAAAAGAAAATTGTAGAGCAATTTCTTTAATGAATATAGATGCAAAAATCCTCAACAAAATACTCACAAATCAAATCCAGCAGCACATTAAAAGAATTATACACCATGACCAGGTGGGATTTATGCCAGCTATGCAAGGTTGGTTCAACACAAGAAAATCAATTAATGTAATACACCACATCAATAAATCAAAACAGAAGAACCACATGATCATCTCGATTGATGCAGAAAAGGCATTTGACAAAATTCAACATCCTTTCCTGATGAAAACACTTCAAAAGATAGGAATAGAAGGGAACTTTCTCAATATGAAAAAGGCAATATATGGAAAACCCACGGCTAACATGACACTCAATGGGGAGAGACTGAAAGCTTTTCCTCTAAGATCAGGAACAAGACAGGGATGCTCACTATCACCATTGTTATTCAACATTGTGCTGGAATTTCTAGCTAGAGCAATTAGGCAAGAAAAAGAAATAAAAGGCATCCAAATTGGAGAGGAAGAAGTAAAACTTTCACTATTTGCAGATGACATGATTCTATATGTAGGAAATCCGGAAAAATCTACAGTAAAGCTACTAGAATTCGTCAGTGAATACAGCAATGTAGCAGGCTACAAGATCAAAATGCAAAAATCTGTAGTATTCCTATATAGAAGTAATGTGCAACAAGAGGAGGAAATCAAGAAAAAAATCCCATTTACAATAACAACCAACAGAATCAAGTATTTAGGAATAAACTTAACCAAGGACAGAAAAGACCTTTACATAGAAAACTATAAGAAACTGCTAAAAGAAATTGAACAAGACCTAAAAAAATGGAGGAACATACCATGTTCATGGGTTTGAAGACTAAATATAGTTAAGATGGCAATTTTACCTAAACTGATTTACAGATTCAATGCACTACCAATTCAAATCCCAACAACTTACTTTACAGAAATAGAAAAACAAATACTTAAATTAATTTGGAAGGATAAGGTGCTCCAAATAGCCAAAAATATCTTGAGAAAGAGGAAGGAAGTGGGAGGTCTCACACTACCTGACTTTGAAGCATATTACAAAGCTACAGTGCTCAAAACAGCATGGTACTGGCATAAGGAAAGATATACTGATCAATGGAATTGAATTGAGTGTTCAAAAGTAGACCTTCGCATCTACAGACAACTGATCTTTGATAAAGCAGTGAAGCTGAAGCAACTGGGAAAGAGCAGCCTGTTCAATAAAAGGTGTTTGGAGAACTGGACATCCATTTCCAAAAGAATGAAAGAGGATGTCCATCTAACACCTTATACCAAAATTAACTCAAAATTGATCAAAGACCTAAACATTAGCACCAAGACCATAAAACTCTTAGAAGGAAATGTAGGGCAATATCTTAAAGATCTTGTGATAGAAGGTGGTTTCTTAGACCTCACATCCAAGGCGCGAGCAACCAAAGAACAAATAGACAAATGGGATCTCCTCAAAATTAAACACTTTTGTACATCAAAGGACTTTGTCAGAAAAGTAAAAAGGCAACCTACACAATGGGAGATGATATTTGGAAACCACATATCAGATAAGGGCTTAATATCCCAAATATATAAAGGAATTCTGCATCTCAATAAAAGAAAGACAAACAATCCAATTCAAAAATGGGCAAAAGACATGAATAGATATTTTTCTGAAGAGGAAATACAAATGGCTCCAAAACATATGAAAAACTGCTCAACTTCACTGGCTGTTAAGGAAATACAAATCAAAACCACAATGAGATATCATCTCACACCTACCAGAATGGCCATTATCCAAAAAATAGAAAATGACAAGTGCTGGAGAGGATGTGGAGAAGAGGCACACTTATTCATTGTTGGCAGGAATGTAGAATGGTACAACCATTCTGGAAGACAGTGTGGAGGTTCCTCAGGAAGCTAAATATAGGTTTGTCATATGACTCAGCTATTCCATTGCTAGGTATATACTCAGAGGAACCGAAACTTAAGACACAAACAGACATTTGTAAACCAATGTTTATTGCAGCATTATTCACAATTGCCAAGAGATGGAAATAGCCCAAATGTCCATCAAAGGATGAATTGATAAACAAACTGTGGTATATACACATGATGGAATATTATGCAGCTGTAAGACAGAACAAAGACATGGATCATATAATAATGTGGATGAACCTTGAGGACATTATGTTGAGTGAAGTTAGCCAGAAACAAAAGGACAGATTCTGTATGGTCTCACTAATATGAACAGATATTAATGAACAAACTTTGGGAGTTAAAACCTGACAACACAGTCAACCAGGAGATAGAAAGAGGGCAGAGACCAACCACTTGAGGCTGAAGGACTACAGAATGTTCAGGATTGATTGCATAGATACAGAAATAAATAGCATAATACTTTGTGATGGTAGCACAGTATTGTAAGTACACTGAACAAAGATGTCTGTGAGTAAAGCTGAAAGAGGTGGGATAGGAGAATGTATGACACCAGAGGTAAAGATAGATGATAAAGACTGGGACTGTACACTGTGGCAAAAACTGGAGTGGCCAATGACTGTTACTAAATATACAAATATAAAAATATTTTTGCATGTGTGAAAGAAAATGAATGTCAACCATGTAGAGAGTTGAAAAGGGGATGGTATTCAGGAAAAGACATAAAGCAAACTGGAATCTATGGTCAACGGTAACATTATAATACACCTCCATTAAATGTAACAAAGGCAATATACCAATGCTAAATGTATATGAGAGGGGGATATAGGGGAGGAATATGGGATTCTTGGTTGTGGTGTTATTTGCTGTCTTTACTAGTGTATTGTATTGTATGACATGTTATTTTTCTTTTTATCATTTTTTTCTTATTGCTAAAAAATTTTTTTTCTTGTAGTAATCAATATGTTCAAGTGCTGATTGTGGTGATAAATGTACAACTTTATGGTGATACCATGAACAACTGATTGTACACTGTGGATAAATGTATGGTATGTGAATATAACTCTAGAAAATTGTAGGAAAATATATATATAGGAGTAAAAGTGTTGGAGAAAACATGGTGAGAGGGATGATGCCTCACCAATATGGACTAACTACAATGTGTAAACCCAGAATTGAATCTTAGAACATAGCCTAACATGGACACAATAATTGTAATAGTCCCTAGATTGTAAGCTCTTACAGAAGTTAACTCTATCCCTGAATTGTAATGCCTATCTCTAAACTTTGCAATGCTGATCCTCTAGCGTATAACCTGGTTGGTCTCTGGAACAATGCATATCTCTGAGACACCTGAAACTCAGAGCTAGAGCTCAGCAGATATGAATGTCAATATTAGTGCATACAGCCACTGTCAAAAAAAAAAAAAAAAAAGGTGAAAAAGAGCCCAGACCTCAATTAGTGATATGAATGAAGCAGGTCTGGTTAAGACCAGGGAAAGCCAGGCCAAAGGGTAAAGGCTGAAACTGATTGTGTTTTAAAACTTCAACTTCCATATGAGACCAAGGGAAGAGATAGCTGCTTGGTACAGAATCTAAATTTTCTAAACTCTACAGTCGATTTGTTCAAACACCACAATTGCATGGAACTTTGAATAGGAAGTGAGATACAGTAGGTTAGTATAGGCTGGAGTGAAATATTGACACATCCCAGAGTAATTTGGGCAGATAAAAAATATATTTACAGCCTCCCCCTCCCCAGCCCTGAGGATCTGGGGGAAGGTGCAGATATCTTGGACATCCTCACCTGATCTGATGTTGATGTTTTCACAAACATTGGGACTGGCGGTTTGATGTGCTGAGCCCTCGATCATGGGACTTGCCCTTATGAAGCTCATTACCACAAAGGAGAGTCTAAACTTGCATGTAATTGTGCCTAAGAGTTTCCCCAAGTACCTCTTTGTTGCTCAGATGTGGCCCTCTCTCTCTCTAACTGGGCCATCTCAACAGGTGAACTCACTGCCCTCCCCCCTACATGGGACCCGACTCCCAGGGTTGTAAATCTCCCTGGCAATGCAGAATATGACTCCCAGGGATGAATGTGGACCTGGCATAATGGGACTGAGCATATCTTCTTGGTCAAAAGGGGAATGCAAAATGAGATGAAATAGTTTCAGTGGCTGAGAGATTTCAAATGGAGATGAGAGGTCACTCTGGTGGACATTCTTATGCACTATATAGATAACTCTTCCTAGGTTTTAATGTATTGGAATAGTTAGAAGTAAATACTTGAAACTACCAAACTCCAACCCAGCAGTCTGGATTCCTGAAGACAATTATATAATAATGTAGATTACAAGGGGTGACAGTGTGATTGTGAAGACCTTGTGGATCACAGCCCCTTTATCTAGTGTATGGATGAGTACAAAAATTGAGATAAAAACTAAAGGACAAACGGGGTGAGATGGGGGGATGATTTGGATGTTCTTTTTTCATTTTTATTTTTAATTCTTGTTCTGGTTCTTTCTGATGTAAGGAAAATGTTCAGAGATAGATTGTGGTGATGAACGCATAACTATGTTAT
The DNA here is from genome assembly GCF_015220235.1 of Choloepus didactylus. Taxonomy (NCBI): domain Eukaryota; kingdom Metazoa; phylum Chordata; class Mammalia; order Pilosa; family Megalonychidae; genus Choloepus; species Choloepus didactylus. Next base: position 190,063,128 of record NC_051310.1, read on the forward strand.
CATACTGTGGACAGTGGATTGTATACCATGGATGATTGTATGGTGTGTGAATGTATTTCAATAAAACTGAATTTAATTAAAAAAAAAAAAACAAAAAAGAAACAAAAAAAAGAAAGGATGTTAAATTTTGTCAAATGACTTTTCTGCATCAATGGAGATGTTTATGTGGTTTTTCCACTGTTTTATTAATGTAGGGTATTACATTAATTTATTTTCTTATGTTGCATCAGCCCTGTATACCTGCAATAAATCCCACCTGTTCCTGGTGTATAATTCTTTTAATGTGCTGCTGGATTTGATTTGTGACTATTTTTTTGAGTATTTTTGCATCTATATTCACTAAATAAATTGGTTATAATTTTCTTTTTTTGTAGTATCTTTGTATGATTTTGGAATTAAAGTGATGTTGGCTTCATAGAATGAGTTAACTAGCTTTTGCTCCTCTTCAATTTTTTTGAAGAGTTTGAGCATGATAGGTACTAATTCTTTCTTGAATGCATGGTAGAATTCACATGTAAAACCATTGGGTCCTGGGCTTTTCTTTCTGGAGAACTTTATGATGATTGACTTTATCCCTTTACTTGTGATTGGTTTGGTGAGGTCATCTATTTCTTCTTGAGTCAATGATGGCTGTTTTTATTTTCTAGGAAGTTGTTCATTTCATCTGAGTTGTCTAGTTTATTTGCCTATAAATGCTGATAATGTCTTCTAATTTCCTCCTTTATTTATGCAGGGTCAGTAGTTATATCTACTTGCCATTTCTGATTGTATTTATTTGTACCCACTCTTTTTTTTTTTTTTTTTTTTTTTGGCCTAGCCAGGGCTCCACTAATTTTATTGATTTTCTCAAAGAACCAACTTCTGATTTTGTTGATTCTTTCTATTGTTTTCCTGTTCTCAATTTCATTTATTTCTGCTCTAATCTTTGTTATTTCTTTCCTTACATTTGCTTTTGGGTGAGCTTGCTGTTTTTTTCTCCAGTTCCTCCAGATGAACAGATAATTTCTCAATATTTGCTCTCCCTTCCCTTTTAATACAGGAATTTAGGGAAATAAATTTCCTTCTCAGCACAGCCTTTGCTGCATCCCATAAGTTTTGACATGTTGTGTTTTCATTGTCATTTGCTCAAGGTATTTACTAATTTCTGGTGTTATAATTTCTTCCTTTGCTTTTCTAAGAGGTTGTTTTTTAGCCTTCATATATTTGTGAATTTTACAACCTTCTGCCTATTTATTTCCAGCTTCATTCCATTATGGTCTAGAAAGTTTTTGTATAACATCAGTATTATTAAATTTGTTGAGACTTGCTTTGTGACAATAAATGTGACCTATCCTAGAGAATCTTCCATGAGCACTTGAAAAAAAGTGTATCCTGCTCTTTTGGGGTGCAGTGTTCTATAAGTGTGTGTCAGTGTACTTCATTTATCATACAACTCAACATCTCCATTTCTTTATTGATCCTCTGTCTAGTTGCTCTATCCATTGATGGGAGCAGTGTATTGCAGTCTCCAACTGTTATTGTAGATATATCTACTTTTCCCTTCAGTATTCTCAGTTTCTGCCTCATGAATTTTGAGGCACTCGGTGCATATTTATGATTGTTATGTTTTCTTAATGAATTGCCCCTTTTATTAATATGTCCTACTTTATCTCTTTTAATCGTTTTACTTTTGAAGTTTAATTTTGTTTGTTATTAATATAGCTACTCCTGTTTTATTCTGGTTGCTGTTTGCATGAAATATCTTTTTCCAACTTTTCACTTTTATCCTATTTTTTCCTTGTATCTAAAGTAAGTTTCCTGTAGACAACATGTAGTTGGGTCCTGTTTTTTAATCCATTATTCCAGTCTGTCTCTTTTATGGGGGGGGCGGTTAATCCATTAACATTTAGTGTTATTACTCTAACGGCAGTGCTTTCTTTTACCATTTTGTCTTTTATATTTTATGTCATGTCTTATTTTTTTTCTTTCTCTTCTTTTATCATTCCTGGTAATCTTCATTTCTACATTCTTCTCCAAACCTCTCTCTCCTGTCTTTTCCTATCATCCTATAGTACTCACTTTATTATTTCTCATAGCACCAGTCTCTTATTCACAAACTCTCTCAGTGTCTGTTTGAAAATATTTTAATCTCTCCATCACTTTTGAAGGACATTTTTGCCAGATATAGAATTCCTTGTTGGCAGTTTTTCTCTTTCAGTACCTTAAATATGTCATATAACTCTCTTCTCACCTCCATGGTTTCTGTGGAGAAATCACTACATAGTCTCATCAAGCTTCCCTTGTATTTGATGGATTTTCTATTGTTACTTCTAGAATTCTCTCTCTGTCTTTGACATTAGACAATCTGATCAGTAAGCACCTTGAAGTACGTCTATTGGGATCTATTTTGTTTGGGATACACTGTATTTCTTGGGTCTGTAATTTTCTGTCTTTCATTAGCATTGGGAAATTTTCAGTGAATATTTCTTCTGTTATTCTTTCTGCCTCTTCCCCTCTCTTCTTCTGGGATACCCATAGCACAGATACTTATGTGTTTCATGTTGTCATGTTGTCACTCCATTCCCTAAAACCCTGCTTCTATTTTTCAATTGTTTTCAACATCTGTTCATTTTTTGTGTATGAATTCAAATTTCTCATCTTTCAGTTCACTGATCCTTTCCTCTGCTTGTACTAATCTATTGTTGTATCCTTCCATTGTGTTTTTCATCTCCTCCACTGTGCCCTTCATTCTCGTAAGTTCTGCCATTTGTTTTTTTAAGTTTACAAATTCTTCTTTATGGTCATCCAATGTCTTCCTTATATCCTTCATCCCTTTTGCCATATCTTTCCTCATCACACTGAATTGATTTAGGACATTTGTTTTAACATCTTTATTCAGTTCTTCCCTCAGTTCTTTGAATTGATTTAGCATTATTTGGCTCAACTCCTATATCTTCATTGAACTTTTAGTTTGTTCCTTTGACTGGTCCATATTTTCATGTCTCCTAGTATGACTCATTTTCTTATGTTCTCTAAGCATTGGATTTTATTGATTAATTTATTCTGGAGCTCATTTTCACTCTTTTGCCTAGGGTTTTATTGTTAGTTGTATTTGTTCTGTAACCTTTGATGTTCAATTCAACTTATTCTAGTCCTCTAACTTAGGTTCTATATAGTTAATCAGAATTTTTCATGTCTTGCTTTACTGTTTCTTGCCCTGCCCCTATGTAGCCTTTTTCTGAGGATTTCTCCTCAGACTGATCAACTGCAGTCAGGTTTTCTCACTCTGGAATGGTCCATGTCTCAGGAGGAGGCTATAGGAGTTTCTGTGAGAATGAGACACTCCTGTGAGCCCTGTAGACTTGTTGCTTTTCCTATCTTGTCCAGCATGTAGCACTTGCCAGCCCACAGCTCCCCCAAGAAAGTAAGGAGGTGTGGTGGCTTTAGTTCTCCCATTGACTTTGATCATGTCAGGGGCATGGCTGACTGTTGCTGGTTTCTGAATTCTAGCCCCTGGGGACTGCATTCTCAGAAAGAGGGCAGTCAATTGAGCTGGACATCCCTCCACTCTCTGAATCCTAGGAACTCCAGCTGTGTCCCAGGGGCAAAATTCCCTTCTCTCTTCTCCACTTTGTGGCAACTCCAGCTTAAATCCTTGTTCAGCCTGACTTGCCAATTAGAGATTGCAGTGGATACATTCTTCAGAAGTGAATCTGGAATTCAAAGAAGTTCTGGGTACTATGTTTTCCCCAAGACTAGCCTAGACATTCAACTTGGGCTGTCTGATAGAAAATACCTGTATATGTTACTTTAAGTTTTTGAGTCATATATGTTACCTTTAAATAAAAAGGAAAGAAAAGAAAGAAGAGAAAAAAGAAAAAATGAAGTCCCTTTTAAAGCCTTTCCCAAACCTGGAAATTTTGTCAGTGTCAGAATAGAGTATTTAAAGATGTGCTTTGGGTTATTATCGTGATAATTATTCTCCAACACTTTTAATTCCACCCTTGCCAGAGGGCTATTGAAGTGTAAAAAGGTAAGGAGTCAGATAGTGAGAAAGGAGAAGGGACAAAAAAACAAAACAAAACAAAACAAAACAAAAACACCAAACATTTTTGGAGCCAGGGAATTGGTGCCTGCTTTTTTGTGCTCCCCTCTCCTGGAGCCCAGCCCTTCTTTAGCAGCCCAGCTCCAAAAGTTAATTAATTTTTAAATTAATTCTGCGACTGAGGCTGGGTTTAACTCCCTTTTTGCTCCCATCAGATTTTTGTTGTCTTTTCCTTTCAGGGAACTGGCTGAAAGAAAATCCATGGGGTTTATGTAGGAAGGGGCACCAGACCCCTGGTCATGGGAGTGTACAAATTTCACAGTGATCTCAGCCTTTCTACCCTTTCCAAACATGTGTCTGATGTGTGACTGGTCACTGGAGACCCCCAAAACACTGTTTCTCATAGTCTCTGGGCAATTGCCAGTTTCCCTAGAGGAGAAACTAAATTCTACACCTTTCCACTCTGCCATCTTCTGATTTCTTTTATCTACTTCTATCTTCTTTTAAACTTCTAAGTAACTAAGTAGAGCAAGCCTCACACATTTTAATTTGTCAGCTGGAACCCAAGCAAAGGTAGAGATAAGATAATTCTGAAGGAAAAAGTAAGGAGTCAAGTCAAGGAGAAAATTCCCTAAATGGAGTATCTTCCCCAAGTAAAAGGGGGGGGGCATGGCCCAGCTCATGTACTGGTTCTCCATTAGACAATTCAGACCCCAGGGTATGTGAAAACACAGGGAAAGCTTAAGCTTGGATTCTGACTCACCATCAGTCTCAGTAATAACCCTGGCAGGAACAGAATCTGCACCACACCTCTTTATGCATGTAGGGAGATGTAGGGTGGCAAGCTATATCTGCTGGGCAGGATAGAAAAAGCACAGACTCTAGAGGCCTTACAGGAAAGTCTGACAAACTGCTGGGTCTCATCCTCAGAGACTCTTGATACTTTCCTAACCATTACTGTAAGGACATTTCTGCCTGGTTAATTAAACCTTCCTCCTGAGACCTGGGCCTGTCTAGTCTGGGAAAATATATTTGAGGTCAATCATATCTTGGTAGACACTCCTCAAAAAACAAAAAATTCCATATAGGCAGGGCAGGAACCTGAATAACAAGAGCTGTAAAATTCTGATCAGTTTAACAGAAGTTATGCTGACTGAATATCAAGGAACTGACAATGAACAAAGCCATCTGGTAAGGAAAACTTAGGTAAAAAAATGACCTCCAGAATAAACAAATCAAGGAAATCAGATTTCTGGACACCAGCAAATATCAAGTCATACGAGGAAACTCAAAGAAATGGCTCAGTCAAAGGAAAAAACTACCACTCCAAATGAGATACAGGAGTTGAAACAACTAATTAAAAATTGTTAAAGAAACATGCTAAATCAATTAAAAAATCAAATCAACAAGTTGAGAGAAGATACAGCAAAAGTGATGAAGGATATAAAAAAACACTGGGTGAACATAAAGAAGAACTCAAAAGTTTGAATAAACAATTGGAAGAATTTATGGGAATGAAAGACACAACATAAATGAAAAATGCAATGGTGACATACAGCAGCAGATTTGAAGAGGCAGGAAAAATGATCAGTGAAACAGAATACAAGACATCTGAAATCTACAAACAAAAGAACAGATAGGGAAAAGAATGGGAAAATATGAACAGGGTGTGAGAGAATTAAATGACAACACTTGTACATGAATATATGTGTGATGGGTGTCCAGAAGGAGAAGAGAAGGGAAAGGGGCAAAAAGAATGATGGAGAAAATAATCATAGGAAAGTTCCCATCTCTTATGAAAGACACAAAATTATAGATCCAAAAATCGCAGCATTCCCCATAAAGAATAGATCCAAATAGATTTATCCCAAATAATTACTAATCAGATTGCTAAATATCAAAGAAAATAAGAGATTTATGAAAGCAGAAAGAGAAACATGATCCATGACATACAAGGTAAGCTTGATAAAAACATGGGAGGATTTCTCAGCACAAACCATTGAGGTAAGAAGGCAATGCTACAATATATTTGAGGTACTGAAAGAGGAAAATTGTCAATGAAGAATTCTATATCCAGGAAAATATCCCTCAAAAATGTGGGAGAGTTTTAAATATTTTCAGACAAAGAGACACTGAGAGTTTGTGTACAAGATATCTGCTCTACAAGAAAAACTAAAGGGAACACTACAGGCAGATAGGAAAAGACAGGTGAGAGAGGTTCTGAGAAGAGTATAAAAATGAAGACTATCAGTAAGTGTAAAAAGAGAGAGAGAAAAAGAAATAAAATAAGTGTATTCATTAGTGTTTTCTGTGGAAACAGAATCAACAATAGATATCTGTAAGTAAATAATTTTGTAAAAGTGTCTCATGCAACTGTGGGGACGCACAAGTTCAAATTGTATATGGCTGGCAGCAAACTGGCAACTCCAATGAAGGTGTTTGACGAACTCATCAGGCAGTGAAATGGGAATTCTGAAGAATGTGTTCAATGAACTCAGGCAGTGTGCTGGCAACTTTGTTGAAGGTGTCCAATGAACTCCTCATGAAATGCTTCACTGGATAGCTGAAGAAGTAGTGAGGGTCCTCTCTCTCTCTCTTCCTTAAAAGTCTTCAACTTATTGGATTAAATCCAGCTGATTGAATTCTCTCATTGTGGAAGACATGCCCTTCATTGATGTAATCAGTCACAGCTGCAGTCAATTGATGATTTAATAAACTGGCCATCTGGTTTATTAACCAGGCAGAAATGTCCTTACAGTAATGGTTAGGAAAGTGCTTGCTTGAACAGACACCTGGATAACATCACCTGGCCAAGTTGACACTTAAACCTAACCATCACAATAAGATACATAAAATTCAAAAGACAAAATGGTAGATGGTAGCACAATATTGTAAGTACACTGAACAAATCTGAGTTTGAGTAAGATTGTAAGAGGAAGGCTAGGCATAGGTATGACATGAGAAGGAAAGACAGAAGATAAGACTGGGAATGTAAAACTTAGTGAAACCTTGAGTGGACAATGATGGTAAATAAAGGTTCAAATATAAGAAAGTTTTTATATGAATAACAAATGAATGCCAACTTTGCAAGGTATAAAAATGGGATGGTAAATGGAAACATAAAATCAATGCAAATTAGAATCTAAAGAAAACAGTAACATTATAATATATTTCCATGAAATGTGAAAAAGGTAATATACAATAGATAAATATCAATAAGAGGGGGATATAAGGGAGGGGTATGGGATTCTCAATATTATTGTTGTTTCTCCTTTATATTTTATTTTTTTATTTTTTAAATTTTTATTCATTTTTTCATCTTCTTTCTTTGCAGAAGAAATGGAAATGTTCTCATATAGATTGTGGTGGCACATGAAAAATTATGTGATTATACTTGGAACCATTGTTTGTTTAGTTAGGATGGATTCTATGGTGTGTAAATAAAACTTTAAAAATAAACAAAGCTACAAATGCTCAAGAAAATGTGGAGAGAGGGATGTACCTATTCACTATTGGTAGATATGCAGAGTGGTGCATCCCATTTTGGAGGGCAGTGCGGTGGTTCCATAAGAGGTCATATATAGGGCTGCCATATGATCCTGTAATCCCATTAAGTATATAGTTGCAAGAACTGAAAGCAGGGACACAAATGGACATTTGCACACTGGTATTTTTGGCACCAGTATTCAAGATTTGTGATGGATGGAGGTGGCCTAAGGTTACATCAGCAGATGAATAGAAGGGTGAATTTTGGTGTATGCATCCAATGGAATACTCAGTGGTTGCAGGAAGGAATGAAGTGAGGCATGCAACTACATGAATGAACCCTAAGGACAGTATGTTGAGTGAAATAAGCCAGAAACTAAAAGACTAATATAATGTCTCACTAATGGACTAAATATGTGCAAACTCTGAGAATTGTATTAGAGAGCATAGGTTATCAAGGGAATGCGAACTGTAAAGATTACTAGATTGTAAGCTCTTACAGCAGTCACATCTATTCCTGAGGTGTTACAGTTACTTCTAAATTCTCAGGTGCTGGGCTCTATGTATATAATCTCATCATTCCCTGTAACTTCAGGTATCTGTGTAACAACTGAGACTCAGAGCTAGACTTCTGCAATTAAGAAAGTCAGTATTAACCCATAGAGCAACTGTTAAAAAGTTGAAAAAGAAATCAGACTTCAATTAGAGATATGAATGAAGTGGATCTGATTAGGACTAAGGCAAATCAGACCAAACAGAAAGGATGATATTGATGGTGTTTTAAGACTTCAACTTCCATGTGAGACCAAAGGAAGTGATGTTTATTTGGTGCAAAATTTATATTTTCTGTAGCACACTCTTTAATTTAACTTGCATGGTCAATTAATTTGAATAACATAAGTACATGGAACCTTGGATAGGGTGTGAGAACTTGTTGGTTTGTGCAGGTTAGTATGATGACCTGGTAGATCTCAGAGCAATTAGGTAGAGAATAAACAAGTATTTGCAAAGCCCCTGTTCTAGTTTGCTAATGCTGCTGGAATGCAAAACACCAGAAATGGATTGGCTTTTATAAAAGGGGGTTTATTTGGTTACACAGTTACAGTTTTAAGGCCACAAAATGTCTACAGTAATATATTGACAATTGGGTAACTTCACTGGAGGATGGCCAATGGTGCCCAGAAAACCTCTGTTAGCTGGGAAGGCATGTGGCTGGTACCTGCTCCAGAGTTCTTGTTTCAAAATGACTTTCTCCCAGGACATTCATCTCTAGGCTGCAGCTCCTCAAAAATTTTCTCTCTCAATTTCTCTTCAGGCATTTGTCCTCTCTTAGCTTCCCTGGAGCAAGAGTCTGCTTTCAATAGCCATCTTCAAACTGTGTCTCATCTGCAGCTACACTCTCAGCTTCTGTGCATTCTTCAAAGTGTCTCTCTTTGCCATAGCAACCTCACTCCTGTCTGAGCTTATATAGTGCTCCAGTAAACTAATGCAGGTCCATGCCAAATGGTCAGGCCATGCCTCCATGGAAATTATCTCATCAGAGTTATCATCCACAGTTGGGTGGGGCACATTTCCAAGGAAACAACCTAATCCAAACATTCCAACTTAATCCCCACTAATATGTCTACCCCACAAGATTGCATCAAAGAATTGTTTTTTCTGTGGGACACAATACATTCAAACTGGCACATTCCACCCCCTGGACCCTGGAGAAATATATTCTATCCAAATACAAAATGCATTCATCCCATCACAATGTCAAAAAAAGCTTAAATAAACACAGTAGCGACAGGTAAGCACAAGATTTCATCAAAATCATTCTTAGGTATGGTTTGTTCTAAGGCATAATTCCCCACTAGCTGTGGACCTGTGAAACTTAGAACAAGTTTTGTACTTCCAGTATACAAAGGAGAGACACTCATAGGGTAAACATTCCCATTGTCATAAGGAGAAACTGAAAGGAAAACAGGGTTAACAGGACCAAAACAGTTCCTAAGACCTGCAGGGCAAACTCCATTAGATTTCAAAGTCTCAGAGTCATTAACAGAATGACATTGTGTCCTTGGAGCTTGAGAGAATGGGAGTCCAACCCTTTCCAAAAGCTTCTGTGGCCATCTTTTTCTCTCCAAATGTTGGAGTGAGTTCTCCAACATAGCCACACATTGGGGAGACAATCTTCTTGGCCCCATCCTCCTCAAACTTTGGGGCATCACTCAGATTCTCTTCCATCTCTGGGGCACATGCTCAACCTCTTAAGAACAGTACAGTGGCAGCCAGGCTCTCCCCAATACCCTGGAAATGTGCTCCACACTTTCTGAGGCCTGGGATAACAGCACCTTTCCAGGACACCAAGGTGGAAGGCCCACCATTGACTTCTGGGGCAAACTCACCCTTTCCATGCATGTGGGCCATTCTGCTCTCCCAGCCTGAGATCTCTTGGCTCTAGATGTCAACCTCCATGGCTCTGTCTTTGAAGAAATTTTTCCTTCAATTTGTTCCTTGTGTGTCTCCTCCAGTCCAGACCAGCAGCGTCTCTGTCTATAAAGATCTTGCAAAAATTTTGTTGGCTTTGCATGAAGCACACAGGGTTCAAATCTGTCATACAACAGGACTTTCCACAAACCTTTTCTGGGTAAATCCATCTCCAATCCTGGCTTGCACTGAAATGGTGGTTGGGTTCCACATTTGGCTAAATCCTCACATTGGACTGTAGCTTCTGAGGTTCCTTCCCCTGGAAGCCTGGAATTTTTCAGGCCATCAGTTTCTGGTTTCTTTAAACTAAGGGTTCAATTCTCAGCTTATCTCTGTCATCTTACATTTTACTATAAGCTGCAAGTAGAAGCCAGGCTACTTCTGTATTTTGCTTGGAGATCCCATCAGCTAAATATTCTAGGTCATTGCTTTCAAGTTCTGCCTTCCATCCAACACCAAGACTCAATTTTGCCAAATTCTCTGCCACTTTAAACAACGATCTCCTTCCTTCCAGTTTGCAACAGCACATTCATCATTTCTGCTCAAGTCCTCATCAGAAGTATCTTGAGCTCATATTTCCAGAGTCTCTTCAAAGAAGTTTAGGCTCTTTCCATTGAGCTCCTCACAACTCTTCCAGAATCCTCCCCTTATCCATTTAAAAAGCCTTCCCAACATGTTTGGTATTTGCAAAGTCAGCAGAACCCCACTCTTGGTACCAAAATCTGTTCTAGTTTGCTAATGCTGCTGGAATGCAAAACATCAGAAGTGGATTGGCTGGTATAAAAGGGGGCTTATTTGGTTATACAGTTACAGTCTTAAGGCCATAAAGTGTCCAAGTTAATGCATCAACAATTTGGTACCTTCACTGGACGATGGTCAATGGCATCCAGAAAACCTCTGTTAGCTGGGAATGCATATGGCAATTACCTGCTCTGCAGTTCTTGTTTCAAAATGGCTTTCTCCCAGAATGTTCATCTCTAGGCTATAGCTCCTCAGAAATTTCACTCTCAGTTGCTCTGGTGCATTTGTCCTCTCTTAGCTTCTCTGGAGCAAGAGTCTGCTTTCAACAGCTGTCTTCTAACAGTCTCTAATTTGCAGCTACTCTCTCAGCTTCTGTGCATTCTTCAAAGTGTCCCTCTTGACTGTAGCAAGCTCACTCCTTCTGTCTGAGCTTATATAGTGCTCCAGTAAACTAATCAAGGTCAATGCTGAATGGTTAGAGCCATGCCTCCATGGAAATTATCTCATTAGGTTTATCACCCACAGTTGGGTGCAGTGCATTTCCATGGAAACAAACAAATCCAAACATTCCAACTTATTCCCCCCTAATATGTCTGCCTCACAATTTTGCATCAAAGAATATGGCTTTTTCTAGGGGACATAATACATTCAAAGTGGCACAGCCACCTTGAGAGACTGGGGAAAAATGTGGAAATATTAAACTTCCCCACCTGGGTAATTCCTGATATACTTGCAAGTGCTGGTTACTACCAATTTAATTCACCAAGCACTCAATCTTTGGGCTTACTTTTATGAAACATATCCTTGTAAAAGAGAATTTAAAATTATAATTATGCCTCAACATCACCTCCAAAGAACCTCTTTTGTTGCCCATATGTTGCCTCTTTTTCTAAGCCAACTCACAGGTAAACTCAATGCCAAACACCCTACATAGAATATAATTCTCATGGATGTATGTATCCCTGGCAATCTGGGATATGACTCCCAGTTATAAGCCTGGACCTGTCATTGTAGGATTGAGAAAGCCTTCATGACCAAAAGGGGGAAGAGAAATGAAATAAAATAATGTTTCAGTGGCTTAGAGATTTCAGATAGTTTTGAGAAGTAATTCTGGAAGTTACTCTTATTTATTGTATAAATATCCCTTTGCAGTTCTTAGTGTATTGGAGTAACCAGAAGGAAATACTTGAAACCGTTGAACTGCAGTCCAGTAGCCTTGATTCTTGAAAATAAGTGTATAACTATATAGCAATTAAGGTGTGACTGTGTAATTGCAAATACCTCATGATTGAGCTCTCTTTATCCAGTGTATGGACCAATGGGTAAGAAAACAGAGACAATAAATAAATAATTAATAAGCAGCATAAGGGCTCTGGGATGTTCTGGGTCTTCTTTTTTATTTTTACTCTTTTTTTGGAGTAATGAAAATGTTCAAAAATTGATTGTGGTGGTGAATGCACAACTATTTGATGATATTGTGAACAACTAATTGTAAACATTGGATGATTTTCTATTATGTGAATATATCTCAATAAAATTGTATTAAAAAAGCATAAATAGCAATTAAACTTAGGAAATCTAATATTCTTCTGATACATGTATTTATTCAGCTCCTTTCACCCAATGAATGTTAATTACCACCTTACTTCACTATTAGAATGTAATCAAAATAATTTCAGTCATTATCTTCATAAGAACTATTTAGGAAAAATGCATGAGAGAAATTTGTTAGTTCCTTTTATATAAGTGTGGAATGCATCCTAATTTCAGAGATTTTAAAATATATTTTTAAAGTGAGCAAATATAAAAGGCAGAAATAATTTTTATGTGTCAGGTTTCTCATTGGAAAATGTGAAAATAAACTACTATTCTTGGTATTTGAATGTATTGAAAATGATAAATTTATTTGTACATATTGAAAAGGGCATATTTCACTGATGGGAAGAAGGTGGAGGAAGAAATAAAAAAATGGATAAGGAAGTTTCACATTACTTGGGGCTATTTTCATAACTGTTTATCCTAACAGAACAGTAGTATAATAATGACATTACACCACCATTCTCAGATCAAAAAAATGACAATATCAATAACATCATTTGGGGCTATGTCAGTGACAAGTTAGAAACTGTAATAAAAACAAATCCCTTGGATATGCTCTTAACGTGACTAACATATTAAATTTCTATATTTTAAAATATCAGACCTAATGGCAAAGCTGCTTCCCAATGAAGTCCTCCCTGAACACTCCATTTAAAATTGCCACTTTTCACCATTTTAGAATCCCCTGTCCCCCTTGCCCTGCTACATTTCTTCTATCTTTTCCCCAGCCCTCTTCCCCATCTAAAAGACTATGTAATTAATTATTTATAATTATTAATTAATTGTGAAGTATTTATGCTTATTGTCTGCCTCCCTTGATAGAACTTAAGCCCCATGAATAGAGAAAATTTTTGTCTGCTTCTTTCACTAACGTATCACAAGTACCCAGAACATGGCAGGCATTCAAGAACAATTCTGCAACTAACAAGACATATCTGGAGAGATTTAGAAATAGATTCAGCAAATGGATGTAAACCCCTACAGTGGATCAAAGCATTCAAACTGGGAAATCAGCCAGATCCCTCTGTTATTTACAATTCACTGAGGTGTGTTTTGTGAGATACCCATGAACTTGGAGTCAAGAAGAGGAATGCCTCCCATCTGATGTCATCATTTCTCTGCAGTCATGGGGTGCAACTGTTGGGATGGAAACTGTAGAGTTGCAACCTGCAACCCAAAACTCCTTACTGGATTGTGCTCTAGGCAGCAAACAGGTTTTGCACTCTCAGTGGTTCATATTTTTCATTGATTCTTCCAATCTATATCTTATATTTGGGGAGTGTAATCCATTCAAATTCAATATTATTACTGTGAGGATGTTTCTTGAATCAGCCATCATTTCCTTTGCTTTTTATTTTTCAGATTATTTTTCCCTCTCTCTATTTCCTTTAATGTACAATCTCTAAAGCTCTTTTGTTCTGTGTCCTTCTCCAGACATCTCTCTCCTTTTTTTTTTCTCAGCCAGTAGGGCTCTGTTTAGTATTCCTTGTAGGGCAGGTCCCTTTTTAGCAAATTGTCTCAGCATCTGTTTGTCTTTAGGAATTTTAAGCTCTCCCTTGAATTTGAAGGAGAGATTTTCTTGATAAGGTATTCTTGGTTTGCAATTTTTCTCTTTCAGAATTTTAAATATTTCATACTACTAACTTCTCACCTCCATGGTGGCCACTGAGTAGTCATGACATAGTCTTATGTTCTTTCTCTTCTATGTGGTGAATCACTTCTTTCTGGCTGATTTCAGAACATGTTCCTTCTCTTCAGCAACTGACAATCTTATTAGAGTATGTCTCAGAGTAGGTTTATATGGTTTATGTGGATTTAGTCTACTGGCATTCATTGGGCATCTATCATTTGCATATTCATGTCATTTAGAATGGCTGGGAAGTTTTCCCCAACAATGTCTTTGAATACTGCTCCTAGTCCTTTACCCTTCTCTTCCTCTTCTTGAACTGCAGTCATTCTTATATTTGTGCAATTAATGTCTTCAATCTTTTCCCTGAGATCCATTTCAATTATTTCAATTTTTTCACCATTCATTCTTTTGTTCATTAGCTTTCCAATGCACTTTCTTTGAGTTCACTTATTTGTTCCTCTACTTCTATTCTGGTGTTATGCAACTCAAGAATATTTTTAATTTTATCAACAGTTTCTTTTATTTCCATAAGATCCATGATTTTTATTTAATCTTGCAAATTCTTCTTTGTGCTCTTCTAGGGTCTTGTTGCTGTCCTTTATATATTGAGCCATGTTATTGGTGTTTGTGATTACTTCTTTGATTAATTGCTCCAAGAAGTTCTGTGTCTCCTCTTTTTTTTTTTTAATTTGGACATTTGAGTTATCCATATCTTCTGGTTTCTCATATGCTTTATAATTTTCTGTTGGTTTTGGCCTCTTGGCATTATCTTACCTTGATAGGGTTCTTTTAAGATATACAGGCTTATTTAAACCATTATCTATAATTTGACAGAGTTTGGTGGAGTGCACTTTTCCTGACCTACCTGCAGATGGTGCTCCCTATTCACTTCTTACACTCAAGCCAGTTCTCCCAAACTTCTATGCACCAAATTGTGGTCCAAACCATGTAGAGATCCAATCAATGCACCAATTTCCTGTGGGCTGTTGGAAACTACAGTCTTGTGGTGTGTCATGTCCTGTGCAGTTTAGCAGGAAGATGGCTGTAAGACACAGTTCTCCCAGCTGTTCCCAGAGCTGCAGGTGGAATAACCTGGGGCTGGAGAACACATCTAACCCTTCACCTCAGATTCCCCACAGTCTCTTTCTACCATGGGCCACAAATCCCCAGGATTGCTGTAAGGCTCCTGGCACTTCCATGTGGCAATCCTGCCTCTAGGCTCTGCACAGCACAGGCTTCTGCAGAGGAGGAGTTTGCACCATCACAAGTCAGCTGAATCTTAAATTACCTAAGGGAAGCTCTCAGCCACAGTGCTGTGAAGAGGTTTCTCCCAGCCAGCTGCAAAGTTGGCTGCTTTCAGCATGGAAACTACCCACTTCCATGATTGGCTGCCTGTTGCAGTGGCTTGCTCCTGGTACAGGTGCTCTTAGCTGTGGGTGTGCAAAGGGTAATCACCCACACCAGATACTGAAGCAGGTGCCTATGACATGGAATGTACTCCCCACCATTCCTGACTGTGAGACCTGCTGCTGGATTTTCAGTGGCTTTCTAGATCTTACATTAACCTCCCTCTGAACATAGTCTTCCAGTTTCTCACCACTGAACTTGACCATTGCTGCAGCTGCTGGTTCCCCTGCTGCTTTCTGTGTCTTAGACTAACCCTCCACTGAACACAGCCTTGCATTTTCCCCCACACTAGGAAGTTAATAATGATTACCCCTAATATACTTTTTAAGACATATTTGAAAAGAATTTGTATGGCTGTGCATCAACCAAATACACTTCTACTGAGAAAGACATTAAATAGCATTCCTTATCCACCCAATTCCAAGTCTTCCCTGCCTCATGTTCTAAAAGTCATCATGAGAGATGTAGACAATCATTAGTGCTTTACTCTGGCCTAGCAAGACAAATGTACTTTAAATCTTGGTAAAAAAATATGCAATGGTACCTAAAAGATTTTAAAAATTGATAACAAATGAAGTTCAGTTCAAATGAAAAGGAGGCAAATAATACATATAAATATCACATGTTTTTTGTGCCTAGAGAATTTTATGACGATAGTGCAAAACAAAATTGCATACATTTAATTTATGTTGGGTTAAAATATGAGGCCAGCTAATTTATAAGCTTTGTTTTGTTTTTTTAACATCTTAAGAATAGAATACAGATGTAACACTTAAACTGTGGACACATCAACATAATCTCTTATATTTCATAGATCCTTACAGGGTGTGTCATCTTTCCTTCACTGTCATTCTGGAATTTCAGGAGATACTTATTCCCCATTTTTTTCCTTGATAATTTATGTTGGTTCTTTCCCTTAATGATTGGGACAAGCCATTTCCCCCTGTGAGCTGTAGTTTCCTAATTATTAATATGGGAAGGCATTTTGTTCTTGAAAGACACACAGACAAAAGCACAATACTGAGTAGGTTAAAGTGATATCCTGGTATAAAGCTTCCTGAGTTTATTCATTGATTTACCCTTGCTATCTGTGTGATCTTTGGCAAGCTACATTTTGAGCTTGATTCCTTACCTCATGACCATTCCTATGGAGGGTTTTTCTGAGAGGTGTGACCTAAGGTTTCTACATGCCATGCTATTCCTAGTAAGGTACTTGTCCAACCTCTTAGGGAAACTTTTCATTGTTACTTCCACCAACATCAAGCAGAACCTTGGCACACCCATGTACTTTTTCCTCAGGGATCTGTCCATCTTAGACATATGTTACATTTCTGTCACTGTCTCCAATGCCTGAGTCAAGTCTCTCACTGTTAACAGGGCCATATCAACAGCTGGCTGTGCAACATATATCTTCCTGGTCATGTATCAAGCATATGTGGAGTTGACATTCCTCACTGTGATGGCCTGGGACTGCTATGTGGCTATCTGCCAGAACCTCCATTACTCTAAGATAATGAACCCTTCAGTCTGTGTCCAGATGACATTTGTCTCAGTACTGAGTGGTGTGGCCTACTCAAGATTCCACACTGGAAACACATTCCAGCTGCCCTTCTGCCAGTCCAACATGCTCCATCAGTTCTTCTGTGATGTCCCCTCTCTGTTAAGGCTGTCATGCACTGATACCTTCATCAATGAGATTGTAAATCTTGTCTCTGACATAGTGCTTAGTGGAGGTGTCTTTCTCCTAATTATTTCTCATATTCATATATTTTCAACTGCACTAAAATTTCCCAGCAGCAGGGAATGAGGAAAGGCCTTTTCAACCTGTGTCCCTCATATCTGTGTGGTGTCTATCTTCCTCAGCTCTGGCAGCTATGTGAACATAAAGCCTTCAGTAAGCACTGAAACCATTTGAGACATGATTCTGTCCACATTTTATACCATACTTCCTCCATTCCTGAATCCTATCATCTACAATTTTAAAAACAAACAGGTAAAGGAGGCAGTGAGAAAATTAATTTTAAGAAAATTTTATTCAGAAAACTTATAATGATGCATTTCAGGTTTATCCCAATGTTACTGAATGAGATGCAAACTTACAGAATATATATTCCTTGTCTGTAGTTTGAGACCTGACAATTGTCAATATTATATGGTGACTTGACATGTGATAAAACTGGGAAGGTTTTGAGAGGTTAAAAGGCAAGTTGCCTTTTACTTCCTGCTCCTGCAGACATGGTCCTATAGAGAAACAATTTTTCTTGTTGTGATAACAAGTCATAGTGCTTGCTTTTCTCTGAACAGCAAGGTTCACATCACTGAAAGTCCACAGAATTATCCAATCCAGGCATTCAACCTCCCAGAGAAGGATTTCCCATGCTTCTGTTACAATAAAGTCTAATTCCTTTAGCCCCTTGTTCACTCCATCCTCCATTGTCAGTCACCCCTATGTAGTCCTACATGGTATTTGTGTCCTAATCCACAGACTGAGTACATGTGACTAATAAACTGCTGTCAATCTCACCTGTTCAGTGTTGGGTGTCATGTGTAAACCTATAATCCTAAAGTGAGAATTCCTCCATCAACCAATGGGGTCAAGAAGAGATGATCTAAGTACAATTTTACATATATTACTCAAAAATTACTTTTGATACCTGGACAGTCAATTCAATAAAATTATTTTGCTTTTCACATTGCACTTTCCATTTAACCTTTTTAAAATGTGTAAGCATTTTTGGTAATTGTATATTTTAATAAATATATATTATTAAATATATTTGTTGGGTATCATTAAATATAGTTATGATTCACCAAATATTTAGCAAGTTCTATAATGCACTAAATGAAAACAAAGCAAATCAAATATGGAGATGGATTATACACTATATTATCTGATTTTATTGAATGAAGTTATTTATCATACCTAACAAATGTGTGTCATAAAATATAATGTGTGAAATAAATATATAAATGATATGGTTCTTAAACAATTGAATTATTTGGAAATTACAAAAATGAACTCCAAAAGAAATATTTTGCAGACCATTGGAAAGTGAAACTATATTTTCAGTCTCATTATTTGTGTGATGAGCAATTTCCAGCTATTAGATTAGAGAGAGCACAATGTACCACTCTGGTCTGATTTTTGAATTAGTTTAACCATTCCATGATGAACTGGACATTTTCACAGAAGAATAGCTTGTTTCTTAATGTCTCTTCTCAGATATGTTTCTTTACCTTTTTTTTTCTAAATTAAGTGTAATGTCTAACAATATTTTAAACATGATCCATCATTTTCTGTCCTAATTATTATCCCATGTCAACTCTTACATTTATTTAAATTGTATTTAGTTCCATTACATACATTTCTATATACATCATAATCTGAAAACATGTGTAAATATTTGCTTGTCTTAGACAAGTTAATCATCACTAAACTTTTATATTCCAAAGGAGCATACACT
The DNA here is from genome assembly GCF_015220235.1 of Choloepus didactylus. Taxonomy (NCBI): domain Eukaryota; kingdom Metazoa; phylum Chordata; class Mammalia; order Pilosa; family Megalonychidae; genus Choloepus; species Choloepus didactylus. Next base: position 190,081,951 of record NC_051310.1, read on the forward strand.
TTTACCTCATTGTATTTGTTTCCTTCATCTACCATAACAACCTACCTCAAACTGTTGGATTCAAAAATAGAAATTTATTCTCTCAGATTATTGGAGACCACAAGTCCAAAATCAAGGTGACAGAATTGTTAGTTCCTCCTGGAGGTTGTGAGGGAGAATCTATTCCAACCTCTTTTCTGCCTTCAGGAGGCTGCTGGAAATCCTTTGGTTTCCTTGACTTTTGTCTTCCCTCATATTTTTGCCTCTATCTACACATGTTTTTTCTCTGTGTCTCTTTCATCTAATTTTTTCACTTACAAGGACATTCTCACTGGACTAATGTCCCATCATATTCCAGAATGATCTCATCCTTACCTTAATTGCACCTACATGGACACTATTTGCAAATGTGGTAACACTCACAGGTACTGCAGGATAGGATTTTGAAAAATGATTTTCAAGGACACTATTCAACCCACTACACTTAATAATTAAAAACAATTTTCATAACCATTCACAATCAAATTATCTGGGGGATATTGATATTACAAACAGAATTAGAAAGAAACCAGTTCATGTAAATCATGAGGATGCCACAAACCTCAGCATCAGGAAATAAAATTTTGTTCTTCAATGCATTAAATGTTATAAAATGAGGAAAATATAAATGAAAATATCACTAAGGATGAATAGATAGCACTCCTTATTTGCCAGTGTTAAAACAAGTCCTATTCTCTGTTGATTAGGAAAGAACCATCAGATAGGTCATATAAGAAACTAGAGTCCTGGTTTCACTCTAAGTATATTATTATTTATTTATTCTCTTTAACTGGTTACAACTCATTGAAATGATATATAAAATAGTTTTAATATTTTCTATAAAAATGTAAGAGGATTAGGATGTTTTTGTTTTCCTAAGCTTCTGGTGGTTTTCCTTTTCTGGATTACATAGGATGAACAAACATGGAGAGACAACATAGAATATTTCCAGGCCTATAGGCTATCTTCATTTCAGGGGGCATTCTATGGAATTCTATTGTGTTTTTTCAAGTCATTCCATCTCATTATATGAATCATCTGATGCATGGACCTAGAGGATGGTGGCTCTGCAATGGCATTTTGGAAACTGTGAACAATGCACCTGACATCAACAATATTAGGATCAACAAATATAAGAATGTTTGTAGAGTAATCCTGAACCAGTCTCCTTCACACATATTTTTATATAAGGAACTTAGGTAATAGATATTAACCAGCACACATATGCCACCTTGAATGGAAAGGAAATAATGTCTAGCAATTCTATTTTCAAACAACATTGCAGCAAGCACAATTAAATCCTTTGTTCTTAATTAAAGAAATGCAGGCTACACATTTCATTATAATTTTCATTGTAAGGTAAGTTTAAAATGTAGTATTCCAATTCAGTGTACCCTCCTTTCTTCTCCCACAATGAAGTAAACAGAAGACTTATAAGCAGGTATCTCTCAGACTTTTGTGTGATTTGTGGTTCAACTGGTATGGAAATGAGAATATATTAGAGCAATTTAAGAAATAACATGTGTAAAATATTAGAACATCAGGATAGTATATAAATCTTGCCTACATTGGAGATGTCTTCTGAATGCTTATATCATGGGACCAAATCGCAAGGTATAAAACCTCTAATTTTGGAAAATTTTTATAAAATGCTTCTCAAGTAGCTGGAAGCCTTCATTCCATATATGTCTAAATTTACAACAGAAATATTACAGGCAGATCCATGTAGAGCCATTTTCCTTAATCAATTTGAAAAGTGAAAAATATAAAGTATTTCCTGAGATTCAGTAACAACTACAATGTTTTAGGCTATATATTTTTACTGAAAAGGTCTTATTCTTTTTGACTGAGATAATCATGTCATATTTACAAGAAACAAATATCATAAGCCTTAAGAATATTTAAGGCATTATATATGACTATTATTTCATTTTTAATGTTTGTTTTTGCTTTTTTCAAAATTGGCTGACATCGCTACCTATAAGGCATAAATTTACAAGTAATAATAGGAATTGTGTGCCAGTAAAACCCAGAAAAAAATTTCAATGGCTCAACCATATCTTAATTGCATCTGATTATATTGTTAGCAAAATATCTGATTGGATAACAGGACCTCACTAGATAAAAGGACCTCATTAGTATTCCTGAAAAGTTAGAAATACTCCACTTTTACATACATTTCCTGATATAGCTATTGCTTAACTGCATCTTTCAGATGAATTATCTATGTACAGAATATGTTACAAATTAGAAAGGCCATGAGAATAAAATGTAAGTTTCATGACTAAATTTAGCAAGAAATTAAATATTAACTACTACCTATTAACATTTTGATGTGCTTTAGCTGTGTTGAGACATTTCTTAGTGAGTGTCTGGGATCATGGGAAGATGGAAATAAACTGAGGTTTGGTGTAAGGGCTTACCACTTCCTTTCACATCTAAAAGAAAAGAATGTTGAAATCTTGTTGGTATCATCCCTCAAGGAAAAGACAACAGCAATAAAAACACTAAATATTAAAATGCCTCTCACACAGAAATGTAAATAATATTTTTAAGTTATTTTCAACTTATTCGAATACAGTTAAGGGGTTTTTTAAGACATTTTTTCAGAATATATATAATATTAAAAAATAATTTGAGATATATTTTTGATGAATTTCAATTTCAGTGTACATTGGGTGTTCATTGAATGTACATTCAATAGTACAATATACTGTGCTATATGATGAAATTTATGTTCCAATATCAATTTTCAATGTATTTCAACTTATTAATGTTATTTCTGTAACCTAACATACATGTTATATATATATGTGTTTGTGTTTTCTAATTCCTTAGTTATTTTATGTATCATTTAATTTTCTAGTCCCTAAAAAATATAGGATACATTTGATAATTGAAAGAACCAATATTTATGCATTATTCCTAATTTGCCTAGTTTACCCTTATGTAATAATTTCCAGTGTTTGACTTTTTTCAGTTTTTTTCCCAAATTGCATGAAAGCAAATGTTTATTTCTTAACCATTTATTTTGAATTAATATCTAACTTATCTGAAAGTAAGTTTAGAAAATAGGATGTAAAAATAGTATAGAGAACTCTAATGTACTCCCAACCCAGATACCCAGACTTACCAAATTTTAATATTTTGATGTATTTGTTATTTCATTCTATCTATCTAAGTAGCTAGCTATATAATCTTCTAAACATTTAAGTGTAAGTTGCATACATAGTGCTCCTTTACCAATTAATACATCAACGCATATTTCCTAAGAGCAAGGGTATTCACATGGATATCACCATCAAATACAATTTTCAAGTTTAAGAAATATAAAAATATGGATCATTTTTCATATTTTTCAGTTGTCTCAATTATGTCCTCTTAGATGTTTACAGTCACTCTCACTTTTATTTAAATTACATATATATGTATATATGTGTGTGTGTATAAAACATAACATTTCTCATATCAGCAAACCACCAAGTATACAACTGTGTGGCATTGATCACTTTCACCATGATGTCCTGCCATCAACCCCACCCATTACCAAAGCCTTCTATCACCTAAATGGAGACCTTACACCCATTAGGCATTAACTCCCCATATCCTATTCCCCACACCTGTTAATCTGTACATTCTTTACTGTCTCTATGAATTTGCATATTCTAGTTATTTCATATAAGTGTAACCTACAATATTTATCTGTTGTGTCAGAATTACTAATGCTTGATATTTCTCTCACACATACAAATATGCATAACTGAAAGAAAAATCATAACACTGTCACATTGTCTGTTTTTAAAAAATTCAAATTTCACTACAAATAACATTATATTACCTTGTACTAAATGATGAACCACAGGATACTGATTTACTATCATTTTTCATTACCAATTAAACCAGTAGATTAACTTATCCCACAGTGTCCACTAGACAAAAACATGATCAAACAAGGGTTAATTATTCAATTGCCTGAATCAAAGGAGAACATCTTCTTGAAATGCACTCAGAAGGAGATATTTAGTGAGTATGTTTATAAAGTTTTGGAGCTGAGATCAAACAATTTAAGGCATGGTTTCAACATAGGTTGCTGTTTGGGTTTGGGCAAAGTTCACAACTAATAGCTTAAGACTGAGTGACATAATGAGACAAAGATCTTCAGGTGAAATATTGGAGCAAATCTTCCTGAGCTACCTCTTATTTAATAAGCAGGTGCTTTGCCTTAGTGAAAAAAATATTTGCCTAAAAATATAACACTTTTATTTCCTGAAAAATATTAAATTTATTTGTTTGCAACTCATTGTTTTAAAATTTATTTGTTTAGAATTCCTCCTTTTCAGGAATTGACTGCAACACACAGTTATGTTGATGCAGATATTCTCAGTTCTCATTTCCTACTTGTTTTTATTCATCTGCCTAATCTGAAATGTAGATTATTCCTGTCTATTGACATGATCAATTCAGATCTCACCACTCTTTGGAATAAAACCATTGCAAATCAAGTTTCCAGTTACGGGAATTTAAACTTTTATAGGTGTAAGGTTTTCATCTATTTATGTTGAGGATTGTTTACATGAGACAGTAGCTGTGCCAGCTCATTTAAGAAACTGGAAATCAAACTTTGGAATATTATAATAGAGACATATCAAAAGAGAGGATATGAGATCAGAGTTTGTATGTGTATCATTTTCACCACCCCAGGAGCCAAGCATGCTCAAATCAGAGCAACAGAACAGGTCTATTTTCAGTTGAAAAAATCAACAGAAAAATCTGAACATGTGTTATTTTTAAAATTACCCGTATTTTTCTAAATTTATAAAAGTTATTTCCTAGTAATATTATAGAACCCAGAAAATTCTGCTTGGATATGAGCAGATCATTTTCCCCTAGGATTGCACATGTCCTACATTAGCAATATTAAATTTGAAGCTTTGCTATTTGAAGTCAGCCTTTGTACAATTTCCTGTACCCACTGGGGGAACATTTTTATTGTTGTTTATTGGCCTCATCTATCTCACTTATCAAATTATAACACCTAGTAGGTGGGATTTTTCCCACTTATATACCTTCACAAAAATTCTTAAGTGAAGAAGACTTAGGGTAGAAGAATGTCATCTAAATTTCCCTTTTAGTGGAGTAGCAAATTGAAATATAGCCCCATAAAGATGTATACATCCCTAAGCCTTGGTCCTGTGAGAGTAAGCACATTTGTAAGTGAGATCTTCAAAGATCCTATTAAGATGGGACAAAACTGAAACAAGGTGGGTCTTAATCCAGTATAACTTGTGGCCTTATGACCAAAGGACATTGGGTCATGGAAACAGAAACCACAGGAGGAGACTGAAAGAGAGAGACCACTATTTGATGGAGTCAGCAATTGAGTAACCTCCAGAATGTTATAGATATAATAAAAAGCATTCCCTGCCTATTTTGTGCTCCTAGACTCCAATATTTTGAGGCAAAAAATATCTGTTTTATAACCAATTATTTCTGTGGTATTTTGTAATTGCTGTCCTGTAAATTTAAGATAAATAGCTAAATTATTGATTTGTAAATGAAATCTGGTTTTTCTCCTTCTTGACTCAAGATATCTAAAGATCTTTTGTGATTAGAGGGAAATTGATGGACCAGAATGGGTCCTTAGTGATCTCTGCAATTCTCCTAAAAGAAGACATAAATATCCAATTTGTGAGTATGAACCAAGACTCACTTTTGTGCTACAAATCCAATAACACTTATTGGGTGGAATCAAATGATTTGTTTATGGCCCAAATACCCCTATTGTGTTTCCCAGTAGTAGAATTTCAGAAAATCTTGAAAGCAAGAATTCAGTCACCATGGTGTAGTTTTGCAACTTTTGTTAAATTATTTTGGACATGAAGAGACAAAGACCAATATTTGAGTCAACAAGAGGAAAGAAATAAACATAAATACATCTATCAACTCTCATTTACCCATTTTATTCTCTTTATTGATAATGATTAGTTGATAATATCATAAGGTTGTCTCCTTTAGTCTCCCTACAAATTTAAGTGATTTTGATGGAAAGGATAGCAATCAAACATGATCCTTAAAACCTTCTGACTGAGTTTGCATAATATTCTATCATTTACTAGTTGCAAAATGCATATAATCTTTAAAAGCTTCTGATTAAATTTGAATAATATTCTAACACTTACTAGTTGTAAAATGAGTATTTTTCAGATCACAGCTTTGCCTGGGAGGTAAATTGAATAAACATAAAATCTATGCATCTTTACTCATGAGAAATATTCCACAAATGTTAATAGTCATCATTATTTTATGTCCAAACAAAATCTGAATAAAGACAAAGGGCTACACTTTTCCTTAGGTCCACAGAAAACTCTAAATTCAGTTTTAATCTCTTACTTATCCAGCAGATTTCTAGCTTGACTTTTCTCATGATAGTGTAGCAGAGTTGAAATTCCATGACCTTTAAGGGAAAATATATTTTGTGTCTTAAATCACACATTTACTTGCTTTGTAGATATGGGGAACCTCTCAAACATCTTTGATTTTCAAATTCCTTATCTTTAAAATGTGTAATAATAACTTCCTCATGAATTTAACATTTATAACACATTTCATATAGTGGAGGTGTTCAAAATGTTAGCTATAGTGAAGATAAATATATAAATAAGTAAATAAAATTTACAAATCTCTGATAAAAATTAAGTAGTTGATCCATTCAGCATCTGCCTGCCTTCCTTCTTAAATGCAAAATACTATTGTTTTTAATGAGCAAAAAAAGTAAAAGGACAATCCAGCACTCTGCCTTTGCTAAAGGAATATGACATAGTATAAAACGTTTTGAATTTATTTGAATATAGATTGCAAAGCTGAGGCTATTTTCTCCCTGCAGACTGGCAGGTGTGAAGGGGTACCCTGCACAGTAGTTATCCTTGAATGGCTAGAATATTGCATGAGTGCAAATGGTCCTTAAAGTGTAAAAGCAAGTGATTCTTTCCTTTTCTGCAATAACCCAGAGGATGAATTTTTCAACAGAATGAATTCAATGACATATTTTTAATTGTTAAATTTATTCATTTACTTATTCATTCATATGCCCAAGTTATATTTAATTACAATTAATCTTTCAAAATACTTTGGAGTGAATTATATTCAGGCAGAAGTCTGGAGGCTGTGCAGTTCTATCATGAGCAAAAATTTAAATTTCCATTCATGATATGCCGTGAGAAAACCCCAGACTTACACTTGAAGTATGAGGGAATGTGTATACATTTTATTTTTTAACAGGCATTTGCCTCTTCATCTTTTTACCACCTCCACATAATGTACAGGACTAGGCTAAGGGAAAATGATAGGCAAGACTTTGTTGAAAGTTTTTATTTAATTACAATAACATAGAGAATTGTTTCACAACTTTAGGGAAAATTCAAACCACCAGAATTGAATTTGTGTATGTGTAAATTTAAATTAGCATTCTGCATGCAGTAGGTGTGCCATTGTCCAGAGCTTCCCTTCTTACTGTGGGCCCATCAGTTGGGGTTATCCTCTAACACTGAGCTTCCATGAACAGCTACTAGGTCCACTATAACTGCTGAGCCTGAATTTTTAAGTCAATGAATGACAAAATGGAGGTTGAACTCACTGTGTGAATATCTTCCAATATATATATATTTCTATCCTAATATTATTTAATAGTCTTGCTCAAAAGCATGTTTTGGAAATAGAGGGAAGCAGTGAGGGTCATCCATGTAGTGATATGAAGAGGAGAGAAAAAAGAAATTCATAACATAAATCACTCACAATTTAATATTATCTTTTCTTTGACTACATAGGAAAGCCAGGACTTCTAGAAAGGGTCCAATCACATTTCAGGTTCAGAGAAGGAAGAGTGGGAATATTTACTTGAGATGACTGAGGTCCTGAAAGAAATCATATGGTTTTATAACAAGTCTCTCTGTACACTTTATAGAAACACAAGGATATTATGGCATTTTAGAAAGTCCATGAGAACACAGCCATTAGCATGGAAGATAGCCAGTACCCAGGGGTAACTTCAAGGGAATAATTGAATCTAGGTGGTGACATAATGTTACCCAAGTAAAATGTATCCATTGACAAAACATTTGTAACTAAGAGATATAAATATATTTCAACTTGAAAAAGAATCAAAGACTAATGAGAAGATAATTTTAACAGAAAACAAATTGTCATTCCTATAAATAAACTGAGAGTTCATCAGGTGAAATGCTTGAGGATTCCAGAGCCCAAGTTTCAGAAATCAAGCCATTCAGCCTGGAATGAGCTGTATCCCAGGACAGCAGGAGCTCCTGCTCACCTTCAGTGTTTCCCTCTGAGGAATGAAGTGATTTTCAGGAGTCAGGGCAAACCCACAGGATATAGAATGGATTAAATGACAAAACAGCTATTCCCAAATTGTCTCCAATGTCAGCAAAAGGTGATTGAAGTCCATTTATCAACCCATTGCCAAAGCCCAGCACAGCATCTGTGAGTTCTGTGAACATTGCTGCAGACTCATGTTAACCAACTGTCCACCCTCACATGTCACTTGAGAGTCTAACACAGTGGGACATGTAATGCATTTGGACTAGTACCTACCACATGGTACATATGAGGGAGCCCTAGGGCATCTGTTTTGTTGTTCTCCCAGCAATGGTTTGAATGAATTACTCAGATCCTGTCAGGAAAGTGGAAACTCTCTACAGTTCTTAGAAGTGCTATTTCCCTTTTCATTATTGATTTCTATTTTAATGAAACTCTTCTGAAAACACATTTCTTGTGAAGTCAAACTGCTCAACATACACTTGAGCAGAATGTGTATTCTGAAACTTCAGTAGTGATAATCTAAATGTTAATTAGTACAAGATTGTTAGTTGTACTGTCCAAGTGTTTATGCCCATATCGATTGTTGTACCTTCTGCTCAAGATGCATCTGAATTCAAATGTTTTAGAAGCCACAATATTTCAACATCTTCAACCTTTATTCAATCTTCCAATCTGTCTTGTATCTTTAACAATACACCAGCCTTTAACTATCTCCATCACAACAGATTTATTCATTGCCAAATCCCATGGAATTTATTGAACTATTGTGTTACATTTCACTTCTAAACATTTGTTTCACAAAACTTACTCCTTTGATTCAGTGCACCCAGTCTCCTTGTCCTTCTACCAACACTGAAATTTTTTATTATACACACTCAACTATTAATAGTTAATATGTATCATGTGACTTCTAAATATACTCAAAAACTCATGCCACACACAGCCATTTAAAGACTGAAACACACAGCTGTGCATGAAATTTTTCTCTGCAGATTATCCAGAGAGTAGGAAATGAGTTCAAGGCTTGTCATACAAAGCTAGAGTGTTAAAATCCACTTTTATTTCCCACAATTTAGAACAAAGAACAACAGACCAGAATGAATACAGAGGACATTAATGGAATGGGAAATTATAAATAGATGAACTTTTCTTATCTATACAGCAGAGAAGGCTCACAGAAATGGAAACAGGAACAACAGCTGTCATTGAAGTGTGATGAGTGGTTACAAGGGAGATAATGAAATCTGATCTATTCATTCAAAGACATAAAGGACATGGATGCTATGGCAAAGCTGATTTTCTTTTCAATCCAATTGAATTGAGTTACATTCTCATACCATACAAATTTCCCCAAAATACCATTAATTGTTCACACTACCATCATAAAATTGTGAATTCATCAACACAATCAATTTTTAACATTCTCATTACTCCAAAAAAATAAAAATAAGAAAAAAAATAACATAAAAATTACACCCAAAACATTCTATCCCCCATACTCCCTATTAGTCATTTAATAGTTGTCCCATTTTTCTACTCATTTTTCCATGCACTGGATAATTGTAGTGTGAGCCACAAGGCTTTCACAATCACAAGTCACACTGTGTAAGCTACATATTTATACAGTTGTCTACAAGAATCCAAGCTGCTTGTTTGCAGTTCAACAGTTTCATGTATTTCCTTCTAGTTATTCACTAAACTAAAAGAGGATATCTGTATAACACATAAGTATTGCCTCACAAATGACCTCTCAACTCCAGTTGAAATCTCTCAGTCACTGAAACTTTATTTTGTTTCAATTTCCTTCCTCATTTTGGTCAAAAAGCTTTCTCAATCCCATGATACTGGGAGCAGGCTCACAGCTGGAAGTCATGACCCACATTTCCAGGGAGATTTACACACAAGGAGGTCATGTCCCATCTGGGGGAGAGGACCATGAGTTTACCTGTATAGTTGGGGGAAATTGATTTTGACACAGAATAAAGCAAAGTCTTTAGTGTTGACAGCTGTCCATCAATGGAATGTTTTTCACCATCGCTTCTCCATTGCAGTTAGAAGGACCATTTCCTGTAAGAGTTTATTATTTAGTCAGCCCTTCCAGGTGTGCACCAGTCCACTTATTGCTGAGAATACAGCCTTTGCATTAACGTGCATAACTGCACATTCATAACCTGAAAACAAAGTCTTTTCTTCCTTGTAATTCCTCTAATCCTTGTGACATTTAACTTTACAACAGTTAGTCACTTTTTCTAAATCAGAGACTTATCAGTTCAGTTTCTGTATTCAGGATTTGTATAGACTAGTTTAGATTAATTCAATTAACAGGAAATTATCAGAAATTCAGAGAGCTGACTAGGCAGAGAGTATATTAAAATCAATGGAAATTACTGATTAGATTATTAGGATCAAGATCACTTATTTCATTGGTATATCAAACTCAGAGAAAACCCTTCTATACAAATGCAGAAATTGTGAAAGGGGAATATGTTTGAATATTTGACGTTATCTTTAGCTTATATGAGTGCCCTGAGAATTTAAAATCCAGAAGAGGACAGTAGTCAATACTTTACTTCAGTGGCTGGTAAGCTTTCCCTGCAAAAGTCAGATAGGAAAAGTTTTATGTTTTGCATGGCAGATTATATCTGTGGCAGTTAATCAACTCTGCCATTGTAGCAAATTGGAAGCTGGAGACAGGCTTTAAATGAATGGGCATGGAGGCGTGTCAATAAAACTTTATATACAAAACAGATTATGGGCAAGAAATGGCCTGCTGGTTAAATTTGCATAAAATCCAGTCCATATGAAAAGGTGTTTTCATAAATGTTCAAAATCATGACTTGATAAGCTATAGCAATTCCAAAATTAGAGGAAGTTTTACTGATCCTTGCAGACACACAAGATACATGAGAAATGCCACCCAAAAATTTGGGCTGTGATAATCATGACAGTCCTCAAATGGTGTCATCTCTGTGTGCCAACCACTCTTCCAAGGAGTCTCCCCTGAGCTTCATTCATGTCTTTCTACCTCAGATTGCTGATGAATGGGTTCTTCTTGGGGGTGACCATTGTATACATCACTGAGGCCACCAGAACTTTCCTAGAAAATTGTCTGGTTTCAGAACTCACGTAGATGCCAAGGATAGTACCATAGAACAAGGAGACAACAAAGATGTGAGGTAAACAGTGGAAAACACTGTATGTTTCTCCAGCGGATTAAATTCTAGAATGGAGGAGATAATATTAGAACAAGAGTATCATGCTCCAGAGACTGAGATGCATTTGAACTGAGGGTGAGGTGCTCAGCCCTACAGTCTGAGAGCAGTCCACTTGGATGCCTGGGAACTGTTGAACCCACTATGAACTTGAGTGGACTCCCTTCCAAACTGCAAAGAGCCTGCTGCCCACCCACAGAGCTGGCAGTCCCCAGGGCACATGGAGAATTAGTATGCTTGTTCAATTTCCAACTGCTCTGGACACCACACAGCACATAGATGAAGTTGGGGAAAAGCTGGCTTGATGGTAAGAGGAGGCACAAGAGTGCAATCAGCTAGTAAGAGAGGGAAAGTGCACTCTGGGAAGCTGTAGCTCCCCCAGATTATATATAAATATTCAAATGATACTGCATATCCCCAAATAACCATATCAAAATAAGCAAATTCCCTGAAGCCAACAGAAAATTGCAAAGTACATTAAGACCCAAGTAGATTTGGACAAACCAATAATCCAAATTAAAAAGCCATGGGAGGCAGTTGGTAGAAAGCCAAGAACTGCATGGACCATACACCATAGAGTAATTTGAGATTAGACAAATTCCACACAACACCCACAAGCATGTGGAACAGTGGAGATCAGTGAAATCTCTAAGTTCTCACAGCCAGGGAGCCTGCACCCCTCCCTGCCAGGCACAATCCTGAGGGAGAAGCATCCATCCATGTTGGGAACAAGGAGAGAGAATGAAAGCTGCAACATAGATAAACCAAGAGCAGACACTGGAAAATCTGGAAGCAGTCCACCCAGTGGAGAGGAGATGGGGCTAGCAAAACAGCAAAAAATAGAAAGCAAAGTAAAAGCAGAGACTTTTTGGAGTCAGGTGAACATAATATGGAGAAAGGCAGGGCTCAAAGAGAATCAGACACCTATGCAAATCCAGGGAGGGAGAGTCATTGTCTGAAAAGCCAGCTTCCCTGCATTCTTGATTGCTCCTTAATTGCCCTCAACTCCTGGTCTTTTAGCATTTCAATAGCCCATTAGATCTGCAAAGACTGTAAATAGTTCATACTGAGCCCTTCCTTTTTAAATGTTTTTCTCTTTTTCTAAAATAGTTATTCTTGGAAGTCCACTACAGAAAGCCTCAAAGATTTGCAGTTTGGGCCCAGGCAAGAGCAGAGCTAAGATAGTGCTGAGAGACAAAGCAATAAGTCTGGTGGAAGAGAAAGTTTGCTAAACACCATAACTTCCCAGCCCTTTAGGGAACTCAGATTCCAGGGTTTGGAATTCATTAACTAGCTTTGGTCAGCCACATACTGGACTGGGTCAGGGTCATCTGGAGAACTAAAGGTTCCCTTCCTCCTTACACTGGTGGGGGGAACTGTGAGCTGGCAAACATCACCTGCTGGACATCATAGGAGAAGGATAGAGTCTAAAGGCCTCACAGGGCAGTCTCATTTTCAAGGAAACTCCATACCCTCCTCCAAACACCTGGGCCTCTCTGGACTCAGAAAACCCGACTGGGGCTGGCAATATCTGAGGAGATCAGAAAACAAAAAGCTACATAGAAGCAGGGTAAGAAACAGAAAAACAAGAGGTGAGAAACTCTGATCAACTAAACAGAATCTACAATAAAGTCTAGAATAAGCTGAACTAAACACCAAAGATTAGAGAACAAAGCCAACCAACAAGAAAATCCTGAGTAAAAGAGTGAAAAGAGGCTCCAGAATAAACTAATCAAGAAAGTCAAATGCCTAGACAGTTTAAGATAATGAGCCATACTAGGAAACACAAAAATACAGATCAGCCAAAGAAACAAATTAATAGTTCAACTGAGATACCAGAATTGAAGAAATTATTGCTAAATCAATTAAATGAGCTGAAGGAAGAACTAATTGGGGATGTTCAACCAAATCCAATTCAATTATAAAATCAAGTCAATGAACTGAGAAAAGACATAGCAAAAGCAATGAAGGATATAAGAAGGAAACTGGATGATCATAAGGAAGAATTCATAAACTTGAAAAAAATCACAGAACTTATGGAAATGAAGGGCATACAATGGAGGATATGAAAAAGACAATGGAGGGATACAGCAGAAGATTTGAACAGGCAAAAGAGAGGATCAGTGAATTGGAAGACCAGACATCAGAATTCACACACATAAAAAAGCAGATAGTGAAAAGAATGGAAAAATATGAGCTGGGACTTAGGAAGCTGAGTGACAACATGAAATGCACAAACATACAAGTTATGGCTGTGCCAGAGGGAGAAGAGAGAGGGAAAGGGGCAGAAAGAATAATAGAAGAAATAATCACTGAAAATTTCCCAGATCTTATGAAAGACAGAAAATTAGAGATTCAAGAAGTACAGTACACCCCAAACAGAATGGACCCCAATAGACCTACTCCAAAACACTTACTGATCAGATTTTCCAAAGTCAAAGACAAAGAGAGAATTCTGAAAGCAGCAAGAGAAAAGCAATCCATCACATTCAGGGGAAGCTCAATAAGAATATGCACAGATTTCTCCATAGAAACCATGGAGGCAAGAAGGTAGTGGTATGATATATTTAACATACTGAAGGAGAAGAACTGCCAACCAAGCATTATATATCCAGCAAAACTGTGCTTCAAAAGGATGGGGAGTTTAAAATATTTTCAGACAAACAGATACAGAGAGTTTGTGAATACAAGACCAGCACAACAGGAAATACTAAAGGGAGTGCTATAGGCTGAGAGAAAAAGACAGGAGAAAGAGGATTGGAGAAGACTGTAGAAATTAAGATTATCAGGAAGGGCAAAAAGTGAGACACCAAAAATAAGACATGACACATAAAATTCAAAAGACAAAATGATAGAAGAAAGTACTTCCCTTACAGTAGTAACATTTAATGTTAATGGATTAATCTCCCCAATAAAAAGACACAGACTGGCAGAATGGATTAAAAAAACAGGACCCATCTACATGCTCTATACAAGAAACTCACCTTAGACACAAGGACAAAAAGAGGATGAAAGTGAGAGGTTGGAAAAAGATATTTCATGAAAACAGCAACTAGAGAAAAGCAGGAGTAGCAACATTAGTATCAGACAAAGTAGACTTCAAAAGTAAAACAATTAAAAGAGACAAGGACACCATATATTAACAAAAGGGTCAACTCATGAAGAAAACATAGCAATCATAAATATTCATGCACCAAGCCAGAGTGCCCCAAAATTCATGAGGCAGACATTGGCAACCCTATAAGGAGAAGTAGATGACTCCACAATAATAGTTGGACACTTCAATACACTGCCATCATCAATGATAGAACATCTAGACAGAGGATCAACAAGGAAATGGAGATGTTGAATTTTATGATAAATGAACTAGACTTGACAGATATTTTTTGATCACTGTACCTCACAACAGCAGGATATACATTCTTCTCAAGAGCTCAAGGAACATTTTTTAGGATAGACCACATGCTGGGTCACAAAGCAAGCAAAACAAATTTAAAAATATTGATATTATAAAAAATGCTCCCTCAGATCATAATGGAATGAAGTTGGAAATAAATAACCAGCAACAGATTGAAAAAATCACAAATATATGGAGACTAAACAATGCATTCTTAGAAAATCAGTGGGTAAAGGTAGAAATTAGAAGAGAAATTAGTAAATACCTCAAGGCAAATGAAAATGAAAACACAACACAAAATATGGGATGTAGTAAAGGTGGTGTTGAAAGGGAAATTTATTGCCTTAAATACATATATTAAATAGAAGAGAGAGCAAAAATTGAGGAATTAACTGTCTACCTGGAAAAAGTAGAGAAATAACAGCAAATAAACCCCAAAGCAAACAGAAGGAAAGAAATAACAAAGATCAGAGCAGAAATAAATGACATGAAGAACAGGAAAACAATAGAATCAACAAAACCAAAAGTTGGTTTTTTGAGAAGATCAACAAAATTGATGGATCCCTAGCTAGGTTAACAGAAAAAAAGAAAGTTGCAAACAATTGTAGTCAGAAATGGGAAAGGAAACGTAACTACTGACCCTGCAGAAATAAATGAGATAATAAGAAGATACTATGGGCAACTATGCACTAATAAACTAGACAACTTGCATGAAATGGACAACTTCCTACAAAAGCAAAAACAACCAAGTTTGACCTAAGAAGAAATAGACAACTTCAACAAACCAATCACGAGCAAAGAGATTGAGTCAGACTTCAAAAGTCTCCCAAAAAAGAAAATCCAGGGACAGATGGCATCACATGTGAATTCTGGCAAGCATTTAAGAAAGAATTAATACCAATCCTGCTCAAACTCTTCCAAAAAAATTGAAGAGGTGGGAAAACTACTGAACTCATTCTATGAAGCAAACATCACCCTAATACCAAAATCAGACAAAGATACTACAAAAAATAAAATTATAGACCAATCTCTTTAATGAATATAGATGCAAAAATCCTCAACAAAATACTCACAAATTGAATCCAGCAGCACATTAAAAGAAATATACACCGTGACCCAGTGGGGTTTATTCCAGGTATGGAAGGTTGTTTCACATAAGAAAATCAATTAATGGAATGGAATAGACTTGAGTGTTCAGTCAAGCCAAATCAACTGGGAGAAAGCAGCCTCTTCAATAAATGGTGTTTGGAGAACTAGATATCCATTTCCAAAAAATGAAAGAGGACTCCTAACTCATACCTCATACAAAAATTAACTCTAATTGGGTCAAAGACCTAAACATAACTGATAAGACCATAAGACCCTTAGAAGAAAACATAGGGCACTGTCTTAAAGATATTGTGATACAAAGTGGTTTCCTAGACCATACACCCAAAGTGCAAGCAACCAAAGAGCAAATAGATAAATGAGATCTCCCCCAAATCAAACACTTTTGTATATCAAAGGACTTTGTTAGAAAAGTAAAAAGGCAGCCTGCACAATGGGAGACAATATTTGGAATCCACATATCAGATAAGGTTTAATATCCCAAATATATAAAGCAATCCTACAGCTCAGCAACAGAAAGACAAACAACCCAATTAAAAAACTGGCAAAAGACATGGACAGACACTTTTCTGAAGAGGAAATACAAATGTTTCAAAAATGTGTGAAAAAAATGCTCAACTTCACCGGCTATTAGAGAAATGCAAATCAAAACCACAATGAAATACAATCTCACACCTACCAGAATAGCCATTATCCAAAAACACAGAAAATGACAAGTGCTGGATAGGATGTGGAGAAAGAGGCACACTTATTCATTGCTGGTGGGGATGTAGAATGGTGCAATGACTCTGGAAGACAGTGTGGCAGTTCCTCAGGAAGCTAAGTATAGATCTGCCATATGAGTCAGATATTCCATTGCTAGATAAACACTGAAAAGAACTGAAAACTAAGGCACAAAGAGACATTTGTAAACCAATGTTTATTGCATTATTCATGATTTCCAAGAGGTGGAATCAGCCCAAATGTCCATCAATGGATGAGTGGATAAACAAACTGTGGCATATATATGTGATGGAATATTATGCAGCTGTAAAACTGAACAAAGACATGGAACATATAATAATGTGGATGAACCTTCTGGACATTATGTTGAGTGAAGTTAGCCCAAAACAAAAGGACAAAAACTGTAGGGTCTCACTAATATGAACTAAAACTAATGAGCAAATTTTGAGAGTTAAAAGCTGATAACACAGGATACCAGGAGATAGAAAGAAGTTAGAGATAAGGCATTTGATGCTGAAGGACTACAGAAATGGTCAGAAGGATTGATTGTATAGATCCAGGAAATATATTGCATAATACTGTGTAATGGTAGCACATTGTAAGTACATGGAACAAAGATGTCTGTGAGTAAAACTGAATGAGGTGAGATAGAGAAATGTATGACATCAGAGGTAAAGATGGATGATGAAGACTGGGACTGCATAACTTCACAAAAACCGAGTGGCCAATGACTGTTGCTAAATGTACAAATATAAAAATTTTCTCACATGTGGGACAATAAATGAATGTCAACCACGCAGAGTGTTGAAAAAGGGATGGTATTTGGGAAAACATATATTCAAAGCAAACGAGTCAATGGTCAACAGTAACATTCCAATATGCTTCCATTAGCTGTAACAAAGGCAACATACAAAAGTTAAATGTGTATGAGAGGAGGATATAAGGGAGGGATACAGGATTCTTGGTAGCAGTATTGTTTTTTGTCCTATTATATTACATTGTATGACATTTTTAATTTTCTTTGTATTATCATTTTTATTATTCACCCGAAAAACTTTTTCATAATAATCAGTTAGTTCAACTACTGACTGTGGAGATCAATGTACAACTATGTTATGATGCTATGAACAACAGCTTGTACACTGTGGATGGCTGTATGTTATGTGAATATATCTCTATAAGATTGCAGGAAAAATAAAATTAGAGGTAGAAGAGCTGGAGAAAACATGCAGAGATGGATGTACCTATTTACTGTTGATGAGGAGGCAGAATGGTGTAACATTCTGGAGGTCACTGTGGTGGCTCCACAAGAAGCTAAATATGTGCTGCCATAAGGTCCTACAACCTCCTCATGTGGTATGTATTTGGAAGACCTGAGAGCAGAGACATGAATGGACACTTGCACACTGGTGTTTATGGAGGCAATATTCATGATTTGCAATGGGTGGAGGTGGCCTAAGTGTACACTGAATGAGGAACAGAGTAGGTAACTGTGGTGTATGCATACAATGGAATATTTAGCAATTATGAGAAGGAGTGAAGCTGAGACATACAATGAGGTGAATGGATCCTCTAGACAGCATGTTGAGTGAAGTACATCAGAAAACAAGGCAAACAATATAATGCCTCACCAATACATACTACCTACATGGTGTAAACTCAGAATTGAATCTTAGGGCACAGCCTAACAAGGAAATGATTATTCTAATGGTCCCTAGATTGTAAGCTCTTACAGTAGTCTAACCTATTCCTGAATTGTAATGGCTATCTCCAAACTCTGAGATGTTGATCCCTTAATGTATAACCTGATTGGTCTCTGGAACATTGGGTATATGTATGGCAAATGAAACTCAGAGCTAGAGCTTGGCAGATATGAATGTCAGTATTAACACATGCAGCAACTGTTAAAAAATAATCTGAAAAAGAGCCGAGACTTCAACTAGAGATATGAATGAAGCAGATTTGGTTAAGACTAGGGAAAATTGGGCCAAAGGGTAAAGGTTGAAACTGACTGTTTTCAAACTTCAACTTCCATGTGAAACCAAGGGAAGAGATGTTTATTTGGTGTAGGCTCTATATTTTCTAAATGATATAAATTTTACAGTCAGTTTTTTAAACACTACAATTTCATGGAACTTTGAACAGGAAGTGAGCTATTGTAGATCTGTATAGATTAGAATGAAATAGCAACACATCCTAAAGAAATTTGAGTGGAGAATAAAAATATGTACTCAGGGGCCCCCTGAAGAGCTGGGGCGGGGGATGCAGAGGTATTGGACTTCCTCACCTGGATTGTTGCTGATGTTCTCACAAACTTTGGGGATTGAAGGTTTGATGTGCTGAGCCCTCTGTCTTGGTCCTGGCCCCTATGAAGCTTGTTGCAGCAAGGAGAGGCTAAACCTGCTTATAATTGTGCCTAAGAGTCTTCTGGTGACTGCCTCTTTTTTGCTCAGATGTGTCCCTCTCTCTCTAACTAAACCACCTTGGTGGGTGGTCTTTCTGTCCTCCCCCATATGTGGGACCTGACTCACAGGGGTATAAATCTCCCTGGAAATGCAAGATATGACCCATGGAGATGAATCTGGACCAAGCATCATGGGTTTGAGAACATGTTCTTGACCAAAAGTGAGATGCAAAATGATATGAAATAAAGCTTCAGTGGCTGAGAGATTTTAAATGGAGTTGAGAGGTCACTCTGGTGGACATTCTTACACACAATATAAATAACACTTTTTAAGTTTTAATATATTGGAATACCAAGAAGTAAATACCTGAAACTACCAAACTCCAACCCAGTAGCCTTGATTCTTGAAGATGTTTGTAAAACAATGTAACTTACAAGGGGTGACAGTGTGATTGTGAAAACTTTGAGATCATAATCCCTTTATCCAGTAAATGGATGGATGAGTAGAAAAATGGGGACAAACCCTAAATGAAAAATATTGTAGGATGGTGGCATGATTTGGGTGTTCCTTTTATTTTTATTTTCATTCTGATTCTGATTCTTTCTGGTGTAAGGAAAATGTTCAAAAATTGATTGGGGTAATGAATGCATAAAGGTAAGATGGTACTCTGAACAGTTGATTGTACACCATGGATGATTGTATAGTATGTGAATATATCTCAATAAAACTTAATTTAAAAAACTCAACAAACCAAAACAGAAACAAAATGAAACGAAATAACCAGGGGAGACACAGAATCAGGAGAAATTAATCAAGGAAGTCCATACAAATTTCCAAATCAATATCAATGGGTTGGCTAAAGACAAAAAAGGAAAGAAAAATATTTTAGAAGAACATAAAGAAGAATTTGAAAGAATAAATGAAAAAATAGTAGATCTTATGGAAGTAAAAGTTACTGTAGATCAAATTAAAATATACTAGAGAAACACAACAGTAGATCTGAAGAAGCAGAATAAAGAACAAGTGAATTATAGGTCATAGCAATTGAATACAATGCACAAAAGAACAGATGGAAGATGCTCAAAAATTTTAAATCAATCTCAGTGAAATGATGGACAACATGAAGCACAGATATCTAAGAATCATTGATGTCCCTGAAGAGGAGGAGAAAACTAAAGGGCCAGGAAGAGTATTTGAGAACATAATTGGGGAAAAGTTCCTAACCCTTAGAAACAACATAAATATGCAAATTAAAGATCCCCAACAAACACCAAATAGAAGAAATACAAATAGACCAACTTCAAGACATATACTAATCAGATTGCCAAATGCTGAAGAGGAGAAAGTTCTCAAAGCAGCAATAGAGAAACAATTCACCACATACAAGGCAAACCACATAAAACTAAGTTCTTCTACTCAGGTGTCACCTTTGAGGTGAAAAGTCAGTGGTGTAACATATTTAGGATTTTGAAAGGGAAAAATTTCCAGCCAAGAATTCTTTATCCAACAATGTTCTCCTTCAAAATTGAGGGAGAGTTTAAAATTTTCACATGCAGAAAAAATTCTGGGGGAATTGGTTAAGAAGAGACATTCCCAGCATGAAATCCTAAAGGGAGCTCTACAAGCTGAGAAAAAGTTGAAGGAGAGTTGATTTCTGGAAGAGGGCACAGTACTGAAATGTATTAGTAAGGGTAACAAAGAAAGAGAGAGAGGGAATATTAGATCTCACAACTGAAATCAATGGATCAATGGCTAGTTCAAGAAAGGGCTTCACAGTAATAACTGTAAATGTGAATGGATAAAACTTCCCAATTAAAAGATTCAGACAGGCAGAATGGATTAAAGTGTAAGACTCATCAATATGCTATTTAAAATAGACTCATACAAGACCCACTGACAAAAAGATTGAAAGGGAAAGGATGCAGAAAAATATCCCATGCATGATGCAACCAAAAGAAAGCAAGGGTAGCTACACTAATATCAGACTAAAGAGACCTTAAATGCAAAGATGTCAGTGGAAGCAAAGAAGAACAGAATATATTAATAAAGGGATAATTCACCAAGAAGAAATAATCATAAATGCTTGTGCATCCAATCAAGGAGCTCCAAAGTACATGTGATAAACTTTGGCTAAACAGAAGGAAGCAATAGTCCTTTCTACAATAATTGTGGAAGACCTCAATATACCCTTCTTTTTATAGATAGAACTACAGAGGACCAATAAAAACATTGAGAATATAAACAATGTGATAAATGAATCAGACTTAACAGGCACATATAGATCATTACATCACAAATTACCAAGATATACATTCTTCTTTAGTGCTCAGGAAGTTCCCCAGGATAGGCAATATACTGGTTCAAAGAATGTCTTAATAAATTTAAAAAGGTTGAAATTTTCAAAGCATATCATCTGACCATAAAGGAATGCAAATAGAAATTGATAACACAAAAGAAAAAGTTCATTCATAAAAATATGGAGATCATTCACAACACACAAAGATCATTCATGACACAATCCTAAATAAACAGTGGGTCAAAGAAGAAATTGGAAGATAAATCAATAAATATCTATAGATGAATGAAAATGAGTATGAAACATACCAAAACCTATGCTGTAAAGGAAGTACTGAGAAGGAAATTTATAGCTCCAAATTCATACAACAAACTAAGCCTAAAGCAAATAGAAAAAAAAAAAACAAATAAATTTTAAAGCAGAAATGAATGGTCTGGAGTAAAATAATGGAGGGGATAAATAAAACCAAACATTGGTTCTTTAAGAAGATCACAATATTGAGAATCCCTTAGTCAGTCAATGTCAAAAAGAGAGAATATACAAACAAAATCAGAAATGAGTGGGGTCATTGCTATGGATACAGAACTAAAGAAAACTAGTAAGAAGATAATGTGAACAAAGGTATGCCAACAATCTAGACAACTTAGAGGAAATACACAATTTTCTGGAAACACAATAACAACCTAGACTGACTCAAGAAAAAAATAGACAACCTAAACATACACATCACAAGTAAAGAGATCCAATAAGTCATCAAAAATCTTCCTAAAAAGAAAAAAGTCCAGGGCCAGATGGCTTTTAAGGGGAATTTCACCAAACTTTCCAAAAAGAAATAACACCATTCCTGCTCAAACTGTTTCAAAAATTGAAGAAAAGGAAACACCAACAGTGCTGGTTTGAATGTATTATGTACCCCAGAAAAAGCTATATTCTTTGATGCAATCTTGTGGGGCAACTGCTTTAGTGCTGATTAGATTGGAATCCTTTGAGTTTGCATGAAAATGTGACCCACCCAACAGTAGGTGATAACTCTGATGACATAATTTCCATGGAGGAATGGCCCCACACATGCAGCATGGGTCTTGATTACTGGAACACTATATAAGCCCAGACAGAAAGAGTGAACTTGCTACAGCCAAGAGGGACACTTGAACGATGCACAGAAGCTGAGAGAGTAGCTGCAGATGAGAGAGAGTTTGACAACAGCTATTGAAAGCAGACTCTTACTCTGGGGAAGCTAAAAGAGGACAAACACCCCAAGAGCAACTAACAGTGAAATTTTTGAGCAACTGCAAACCAGAGAGGAATGTCCTGGGAGAAAGCCATTTTGAAATCAGAACTTCGGAGCAGATGCCAGCCACATGCCTTCCCAGCTAACAGAGGTTTTCTGGACACCATTGGTAATCCTCCAGTGAAGGTACTCAATTGCTGATATGTTACCTTGAACACTTTATGGCCTTAACTGTGTAACCAAATAAAGACCCTTTTATAAAATCCAATCCATCTCTGGTATTTTGCATTCTGGCAGCATTAGCAGACTAGAACACCTAGTATCTCACACTATGAAGCTAATGTCATGCTAATACAAAAATCAGGTAAAGATACTACAAGAAAGAAAATTACAGGCTAATCTGTGTAATGAATATCGATGCAAAAATTCTCAAAAAACTTGAATATCAAATCTAAAGACACATTTAAAGAATCATACACACCCATGTGTGGTTAATTACAGGCATACAAGGGTGGTTCTACATAAGAAAATCAATGTAATATAACACATTAAAAAATAAGGGAATGTTCAAAATGATAATTTTGAAAGAAGTTTAAAAATCATTCAACAAATCAGTCCCTCTTCAATAAAAATACTTCAAAAGCTAAGAATTGATGTAAACTTCCTTAATATGATAAATGGCATAAAAAAACCTGACAACCAACATAATACTCAATGGTGAGAGACTGAAAGCCTTTCCCATAAAATCAGAAAAAAGGCAAGGATGCCCAGAGTCACTACTACTATGCAACATCATCCTAGAAGTTCTAGGCAGAGCAATTCACCAAGACAAAGAAACAAAAGACATCCAAATTGGAATAGAAGCAAAACAGTCATTATTTGCAAATTATTTGATTGTTCTTGGAAAATCCTGAGAAATGGATGACACAGCTATTTTAGCTAATCAATAATTTCAGCAAGGGGGTGGGATAGAAGATTAATGCACACAAGTCAGTAATGTTCCTATACACAAGAAACGACATAACTGAAGAGACATTCAATAAAAAAATTCTGTTCACCATAGCAACTAATAAAATCAAGTACCTAAGCTTAAATGAAATCAAGGATGTAAACGACCTCTACATAGAAAATTACATAACTTTACTAAAAGAAAGAAAATGGGACCTAAAGAGATGGGAAGATATTCCATGATCACGGATGGGAAAGCTAAACATTGTCAAGATGTCAATTCTACCTAATTATTCTACAGATTAATGCAATTCCAATCAAAATTCCAACAACATACTTTGCAGACTTGGAGAAGCTACTTATGTAGAAGGTTTTCTCAACCCCTGATGCTGGTTTAAGTCTCATCCCTGGGAGTCTTGTCCCACATTGTCAGAGAGATTTATACCCTGGGAATCTTGTCCCAGTTAAGGGAAAAGGCAGAAAGTCCACCTGCCAAATTGGCTTAGAGAGAGAGGCCAACAATAAGTTTTCTCTGGGAGTTATTCTTAGGCACAATTATAAGTAGTCTTAGCCTCTCCTTTGCAATAACAAGCTTCACAAGGGCAAACTCCAAGATAAAGGGATTGGCTTTCTAAATTGGTAGGACCCAATGCTTGTGAAAATATCAGGAATGCCCCAGGTGGGAAATCTTAATATTTACACATTTTTCTCCAGTCCCTCAAGAAGGTTTTGAATATACATTTTCATTCTCTGCCCAAATTACTATTGGATGTAACACGGCTTCACACTCACCTGTACAAAATAACCAGCTCTCACTTTCTATTCAAAGTTCCATGTAATTATGGTGTTAGAATAAACTGACTACACAAGATAAACTATATAGTGTGCTACAGAAAATACAGATTTTTCACCAAATAAATACTTCTTCCTTTGGTCTCACAGAGAAGTTGAAGTTTTAAAACACTGTCAATATTTTACTTTACACTTTAGTCTTATTTGCCTTAATCCTAAATGAATCAGCTTCATTCATAGCTCTAATTGAAGTCTGAATTACTTTTTGTCTTTTTTTTAACAGTTGCCATATTGACTAATACTGATATTCATAGCTCTGAGTCTCAGGTGATACCATTCTTTTTGATAGATAAAAAATGAAGAGAGAGAATTCTAGAAATTAAGCAGATATCAGATTTTTTCTATATACTGATAAGAGTATCAAGATTTTGATATTACAGAATTTAACCTCTGTTACTGACAAGCAAATTTCTAAACTTGAGAGAAAGGATCCATTTATAGAGTTAATGTTGCCCAGATTAAGAGTTTCTGTAAGGTGTGCTTTATGTCCTTGTTTCTAAGACTATAGATAAAGGGGTTCAGCATGGGAGTGACCACTGTGTACATCAGTGAAGCTATTATGCTTGCCCTTGAGTTTTGGGTAGTAGCAGAACTAAGATACACTCCAAGACCTGTACCATAAAACAAAGAAACTACTGAGAGGTGAGATCCACAAGTGGAAAATGCTTTATACTTGCCTGCAGCTGATGAAATTCTTAAAATGGAGAATACAATCTTTGAGTAAGAGAAAAGGATCCCAGTGAGTGGAATAACACCCACAATTACAGTTACAAAATACATCAATAAGTCATTAATGTACACATCAGAGCAAGCAAGTTGGACTACCTGATTCAGATCACAATAGAAGTGTGGAATTTCCAAGTCACCACAAAAAGTCAATTGCAAAACCATTAAGACATGTAAAAGAGAGACAAGAATACTCAATAACCATGATGCCAGAAGCAGGAGACCACAGAGCTGGGGGTTCATGATGATCATATAATGCAGGGGGTGACAGATGGCCACAAAGCGGTCATAGGCCATCACAGTCAGAAGGAAGTTGTCTAATCCTACAAAAAGCATGAAAAAATACATCTGGGTGAGGCAATTTTCATAAGTAATGTTTTTGCTCTCTGTCTGGATGTTCATAAGCATCTTTGGGACAGTGGTGGAGGTGAAAACAATATCTGTAAAAGACAAATTAGAGAGGAAGAAGTACATGGGCATTTGGAGGTGGGAGTCAGAGATGATGGCCAGGATGATAAGCAGATTCCCAATGAAAGTTACCAGATACATCATCAGGAACAGCCCATAGAGGAGGGGTAGCACTTCAGTATCTTCTGAGAGGCCAAGAAGGATAAATTCTGAAATACGTGTTTGATTTTCTTGTTCCATGTAGCTGATGAAACTGCTTGAAAAGAGCCCAGAGCAAAGTAAATTTATAAACAAAAAGTGATCAGCAAATTAGCATAAATTCTATAGTTAATATTATAAACACATTAAATTACTTAGTTCCTATTGGTTATATATCAATCTAGAGCACTTTACCTGAAAATGTCAGGAAAACCTATGCTTGTGCTTCTCCTTTATTGTATTGCTGACTAGCTATCCCATCCATAATTGTAAATATCTTCCCAGAGCAGAACTTTCAAGTACAATTGGCCTTAGACTATACATTTTTTCATCACTTTGACTACTCATTTTGCACAATGTGATGAAAAATTTGGGGTCATGGATATTGGTGATGGTAGCACAATATTTTGAATGTAATAAAATATTTCCAAATTGTACATTTGATAATGGTTAAAATGAGAAATTTTGAATTGTATGTAGATTACTACAATAAAAAGTTAAAATTAAATAAATTATTCTGTCTTCATTGATAGGAAGACTCAATAGAGTTAATATGCCATTTCATCTCAAAATGATCTATACATTCAACTCAATCACATTCAAAATCACAGAAAGTTACTTTGTGGATACTGGCAAATTCTAAAGTTTATATGGAAAGGTAAAACTGCTGGATTGTCTAAACAGTGCTGAAGATGAAGAAACAAAAAGTGGTAGGACCAATACTACCTGATTTCAAGTCTAAATATAGCAATAAAATGTCCAATTTGTGCTGAATTGGTGAAATAAAACATGAAATAATATGTGAGAACTGAAAAATGGATACACAAACTAACATTCAAGGACTGAGAAACAGACCTACACAAATGCAGTCAACTGATCTTTGACAAAAGAGCAAGAGCAATGCAGTGGGAAATATATGGTCTTTTCAACAAATGCTATAGGAACAATGGAATGCTAACAGACCAAACAAAATTTTACTGAGACAAACATCATATTTATAACACAAAAATTAAATCAATAGGAATCCTACACTTAAAATTAAAGTGCAAATTATAATAATTCTAGAAGTAAACATACAGGAAAATCTAGTGGGTCATGGTTTGGTGATGAGTTTTTAGATATAGCACCAAAATCATGATGCATGAGAGAAGAGAATTTATAAATTGGACTTTATTGAAATGTAAAACCTCTCCTCTCTGAAAGAACTTGATGAGGAATTAAAACAAAACTGAGAGATTTGGAGAAAATATTTGCAAGACACATGTCTGAAAAATGATTTGTATCCAAATATACAAAGGATTCTTAACCCCCAATTTAAAAATGGGAAAAACATCTGAACAGAACTTATATAAGGATGACATAAGGTTGTCAAATAAGCATGAGAAAATATGGTCATCATTATTTGTCATTAGAGAATTTCAAAATTAAAACCACAATAATTTATCAGGCATGATTATTAGAACAGGTAAAAACCTAAATTAACACTGACAATACCAATAGATGGTGAGAATGGGATGGAATACAGATTCTTATTCTTTGAGAATGGGAATACAAAATGCTGCAGCCAGAAGTCAGTTTGGCAGTTTCTTGTAAAAGTAAACATAGAATCAGTATGAAATCCAGCAACTGTGCTCTTAGGTATAAACTGATTTGAAAAAGTCTACAGAAAACATATTTATAATCTCCAAAATCTGAAAGCAACCAAGATGTCCTTTAATAGGTGAATGGACAAACACACTCTGCTATATCTATACAATGGAATATAATTCTGTGACAGAAGTAAATGCTCAATTCAGTTACAAAAGTCAAGGATAAATCTTAAATGATTTTTGCTAATTGATAAACATGTTACAAAAGTTTATTTTCAATTATATGATTTCTGGAATAGGAAAATGATAGAGACAATAGAATGATCACTTGTTGCCAAGGGATTGGAGAATGGGGAGGAGAGTTAAATATGTGAAGCACAGAGAAGGGAAACTATTCTGTGTAATACTGTAATTATAGACACCAAACTTCATGCATTTTTAAAATACATTGAGCTTTACAACACAAAAAATGAACCTTAATATAAGCAGTAATAGAATCATTTACAAGATCAAGGAAATGTATGGATGGAATGCAAAATGTTACAAAACAACACAACTGTATTACAAATCTATGAAACACTCATTCTAAAGGAATAAGTGGAAAACATGCTGAAACTGTAATGTTGGATATGAATTGGATCTGGAAAATGAAGGCAACAGAACTGTGTATCAGTACTGCAATATGGTGGATAAAGATTTTCCCACCAGGGTGTGGGTTAACAATTCTATTACTTCTATACATATATCCTGGAATCAAGCAATTAAGTAGATGGATGGTAGATGAGGGATACATATTTCTCATTGTAGTGTGGGAGGTTACACATGAGCAAGAGGAGGAGGCTAGAATGTTCTGTGTGGTTGATGGTTTAGAGTTAGACACATCAGCATGAACTCATGAGTGGGTTAATATAGATACAGAGAGTTACATATAGAAATATTTATTATGTGTACATGCACAGGTTAGTACATGCACATATGTCTTCTTACTCTCCCTGTGGTGAGGGCATAGAAGTACTGGTAGCAAGGAGCACTGATACTGCTCAGACCTTGGTTTTTAACAGCACTCTCAAACAGAAAGCTCCTTGGAGAAATGTCTGACTCTAGGCCTGGATAAGAAATATAAAAAAAGTGACTGGATTGTGTTGTATTACCAGCAAGTATGTATACAATAAAGCCATAATTATGGGGATATATCAAGGAGACACAGGGCAGAGCTGAATGAGATTCCATCACCAAACCTGAAACAAACTGAACAAAAAATAAAGTATTATATCAAAACCCAAAGCAAAAAATATATAACATGAGTCCATAATGGTATAAATAAATTATTGAAAATATTAATAAGAAGAGGCAAATCTCCAATGCAGGACAATTCCAGTAATTTATGCAGATATTGCTCTCTCAAGAAGCTGGGCCATAATCCCCAGTGATAAAGTGTGGGCTTCCCATAGTAACTGCTTTCCAAAGGTAATATATAGAAATGGTGGGAAAGGAAGAATTTTAAAGTGGGGAAACCTCACAAATATTGTTGATGAAGGTCATATCAACAGTGATAACTCATATTGATAAGACATATGCTGCATACATGATGAAATGAAAATAGCATTTTATCTCCAGTTTCTTCCTCTATAACCCATAATCCCAGTATAATCATGAGAAGAACATGATACAAATTCTAACTGAGGGATATTTTACAAAATACCTGACTGGCATTAATCAAAAATATCCATGTCATCAAAAACAGGAGGATTCTGAGAAACTGATATTTATGACAGATAAATAAATGTAATGTGGTCTTCTGGATGGAAAATGTTCAGAATAGGAGAAAATAGGTGAGAGGTTTTAGAAACTGTAACTACTATCCTTGAAATTTTTCTGTAAGTCTAACACTGTTTTTGAAAATTGTTTATTACAAAGAAAAATTATTAGGGAAATGCAAAAGCTCAGGAAACAACCAACTCCAAGCCCCATTCCAGATGCAATTACATGCCTTGGTCAAGGTATCACACTCCTGTATGTCTCATATACTTCCTCTATTAAATCAGGAGAGTGATGCCATATTTCATAAACTAATTGAAAGAATTAAATAAAATAATGAATATAAAATGTCCAGCATTTGACCTAGTATTAATATGGAATATTTTTATACATTACATTTCAACCCCACACAGGTTCATTCCCCAAAACTCCATCCCCACTTCCATTGTGCTATTTCCAGCCCTCATTATCTCTCCAGGGATTTGACAACCGAAATTGATCCAGAGTGAGCTTTCCACACTTTTCATGAAAATCACATTTTAAAGACCCTTCACTGACTCTCCAATAACTTCAAACATAAATATCATTTTCATGGACAAACACAAGGGCCTCTGTTATCTGTCTGCTGCCAACCTGGCCAGGTTTGTTTTCCACATTTCCCACACTGCCCCTCATTATTCATCATGTGTTAAGAACTATTTTTAAAACCCAACTGAAACTTATGGTCATATTGATCCCACATCTGTGTACCAGTCATCTCATCTAGCTGTGCTTCTTCCCCCTTCTCCTCCTGGAATTACTTCAATTCCTCCTTCAAGACTCAGTACAATTATCAGTGTCCTTGTGATGCCTTCCCCAACTTCCACAGGATGAGTCCAGACATTTGGCTCCACTTCAGTAGGATTTCAGTGCCACCTCAGGATATTGCATGTACTAATTCTTAAGATGCTTGCTCTATTTAGATGTAATCTCTTATAAACAAGGAAAATATCTTACTGATATCTTCATCCCCAGAATAATTTTCAGTGACTACCATGAAGTATTTGATGAATAAATGCTGAATGATTTAAAGAAATAAATGGATGAATGTGGTTAAACAGCCACTTCCATGAGGGAATCCCCATGAGTGAAAGCTAATGCCAGATGAGATAAATTAGAGAAAGAAGATATTTTAGTGCTTCCATTACCACCATTCACAATCAGCCTTTTTAACTAGGCAGGACATTGTATGACAAAGCTTCCTTTACATGTTTTTCCTGTTGATTCCCCTAAATTTAAATGGTGTCCCTGGACTCAAAATTCATTCCCCCCAACTCTGGTGAAGATTATGTTACTCACCAAGAAATTATCAAAGAAGGGTTTGCAATCACCAATGCATATTCTTCCTTGAATGAAGGATGAAGTTGGAAGCTCTGCTGCCAGGAAGGGCAGGGAGATGGAAAAACTCATGAGGTCTTCAGAAGGCAAAATTGCATTTCCTTCTCAACAAAAATTTGTAAAATAAGGTTGAGAGTGTGAGGCATTTAGGGTTTCCAAGCCTTTAGGGATTTCATTCCCATGAGCATCATTAATGATTATTCAATTGTCTCTCTCTACTCCTAGAGATATTTAGCTCTCTGGAGATAAGAAAAACAAAATTCAAACGTGTTGGTTTTGACCTTTGGGAGACAGCTTTGGGCTTCATGTTCACCTCTTATCCCAGTGGATTCCTTCTACCCAGAGAGGTCACCTCTCTTTAGTTGTGGGCTCTAGTATTGCAAGGGTTCCCACAATGGTTTTCCTATCATTGATTCTAGACAGAGATTCTGATGCATTAAAATACCTTCTGTCTCATCTCCCTCCTCTGGTGTTGGCTCTCATTCATGGGACTGCTCTGTGAACATTATTTCCTCTTTTTCACTACTTTCATTTCACTGTTTCTCTTTCCTCCCCATTGTTAGCCATCTGTTCAACTCTCTACACCATTTGTTTCAGTCATTCAAAAATATTTATTTAGCAATTCTGTATGCTAAGCACTAAACTATCATCTTGGAATGAAGTAAAGTGTAAGATATACTACCTTCTCTGAAACAGCTTATGTTCAAAACTGGTTGAGGGACATGGAAATATGTCCTGGTCCTGGTGAAGTGCAATTCCATGTGAATGAGGATCAGTTTTTCCATTTCTGCTGAAAGAGCTCCTGGGATTTTGTTAGGGATTAGGTTCAGCGTAGATTACTTGGGGTATTATTGGCAGCTTAATTTTATTAATTCTTCATTTCCAAGGACAGGGGAAGTCTTACAATTTACTCAGGTAATCTATAATTTCTTATGGCAGTATTTTCTATTTTTCAGGGTACAGTCTTACACCTCTTAATTTCAACTTCTTCCCAAGTGTTTTATTCTTTAAGATTCTGTACTGAATGATATTTTTTAAACTTCTAGATAGGTATGTTCTTTCCTGGTGTATAAAACACAACTGTTTTTTTTTTTTTTTTTTTTTTTTGCTTCTTCATCTTGTATCTTGAATTTGGCTTTAATCATTTATGAGCTATACAAGTTTTATTGTGGATACTTGTGTATTTTCTAGGTAAAGTATCCTGTCATCTTGAATACAGATGGTTTTACTTCTTCCTTCTGAAATTGATGTTTTCAAATTTTTTTTCTATACTCTAATTTCTTTGGGAGTGATTTCTAGTACAACACTGAATGGCAGTGGTGAAAGCAGACATTGTTGTCTTGTTTCAGACTTCATATGGAAGGACTTCACTCTTTCAGCATTGACTAAAAGATTAGCTGTGTTTTTATATGTATACCTTTTTCATGTACAGGAAGTTACTTACTATTCTTATTTTTTATGAGTGTTTTTATTGTGAAATGGCACTGGATTTGGTAAAATGCATTTTCCACTTCAAATGAGATCATCATGTGATTTTTCCCCTTCATTCAGTGAATGTGGTGCATTATACTGATGGATTTGTTATGTTGAACACCCTTGCATTTGTGAGATAAATCATATTTGGTTTTGGTCATGGTAGACAACTATTAATGTTGTATTCAATTTGCTAGTGGTTTATTGAGTATTTGCATCTGTATTCTGAGGGAAATTGGACTTTCATTTTCCTTTCTTGTTATGTCTATTATATAGCCTTGGTTTTACAGTAATGTTACTCTCATAGAATGAATTAGAAAGAGTTTCCTCTGTTTCAATTTGGAAGAATTAGGAAAGTATTAGAGTTGATTCTTCTTTGAAAGTTTGATTCAATTCACCACTGAATCAGTCTGGTGCTGAACTTAATCTTCCTTGGAAGGATTTTCACTGCTGATTAAATCTTGTTACTTATACATCCATTGATATCTTCTATTTATTCTTGATTCAATTTAGGAAAGTTGTGTGTTCCTAGGAATTGGCCCATTACTTCTAGATTATATTGTTGGCAAACAGTTGTTCATAGTATTCACTAGTAAACCTTTTAATTTCTAAAATATATATTAATGCCCCCAATATTTTTCTTTGATTTTTATTTTTTATGTTTATTGTGATATATAACATATATACAGAAAAGTGATAATTTCAAAGTATGACTTAACAAGTACTTGGAAAGACTATTTCAAAGAATGTTATGGGTTAGAGTTCCACACTTTCAGTTATTTCCTTATTATAAAATATAGCATATATACAGAAAGGTGATAACTTTCAAAGTGTAATTTAGCAAGTAGTTATAGAGAAAATTTAACAGAATGCTATGGGTTACTGTACCACAATTTAAGTTATTTCCTTGTTGTGGAATACAACATATATATATATATATATGTGTGTGTGTGTATGTGTGTATATATATAGAGAGAGAGGTAGAGAGAGAGAAATGTGATTACTTTCAAAGTGTAATTTAAGAAGTAGCTGTAGAGTAAATTTCAAAGCAAGTTATACATCACAGTTCCAACACATCATTTATTTCCTTCTAGTACCCTACAAACAGAAAACAAAATTATTTCTATAAAGGTTCAGTAGTCACAATACTTTGTTAAATACTATCTTATCACTTGCTACACCCTCTCTCATTTTTTAAATTCAGTTTTATTGATATATATTCACATGTCATACAACATACAATCATCCATGGTGTACAATCAACTATTCACAGTACCATCACATAGTTGTGCATTCATCACCCCAATCTATTTTTTGAACATTTCCTTGTACCAGAAAAATAAGAATAAAAATAAGAATAAGAAACAAAAGTAAAAAAGAAATCCAAAATCATTCCCCCTTCCCACCCTATTTTTCTTTTAGTTTTTGTCCTCATTTTTCTACATCTCTATCTACACACTGGATAAGAGGAGTGTGATCCACAAGGCTGTCACAATCACACTATCACCTGTGGAAGTTATATTGTTGTACAATCATCTTCAAGAGTCAGGGTCACTGGGCTGCAGTTCAAAAGCTTCAGGTATTTACTTCTAGCTATTCCAATACATTAAAACCTTAAAGAGTTATCTATATAGTGCATAAGAGTGCCCACCAGAGTGACCTCTTGACTCCATTTGGAAACTTTCAGCCACTGAAACTTTATTTTGTTTCATTTTGCATCCCCCTTTTGGTCAAGATGTTCTCAAACCATGATTTCAGGTCCAGATTCATCCTTGGGAGTCATATCTTCATTACCAGGGAGATTTACAACCCTAGCAGTCAGGTCCCACATAGAGAGGAGGACAGTGAGTTCACCTGTTGAGTTGGGTGATCTAGAGAGAGAGGGCCACATCTGAGCAACAAAGAGATATCAGGGGGAGACTCTTAGGCAAAATTATAAGCAAGTTTACCCTCTCCGTTGCAGTAATGAGCTCTATATGGGCAAGTGCCATGACAGAGGGCTTGGTAGACCAAACTTCCAGTCCTGAATGTTTGTGAGAACATAAGCAACAATCCAGGTAAGGAAGTCCAACATTTCTGCATTTTCCTTTGACTCCTCAGGGGAGTACTGCATATAAATTTTTATTCATTGCCCAAATAACTTTGGGATGTGTTGCTATTTCACAATAACCTGTACAACCCTATCAGGTCTAACTTACTATTCAAAGTTCCATGTAATTATGGTATTTCAACAAACTGCATGAGTTAAGTTGTTTAAGAATTATAAACATCTCTTCACTTGGTCATACATGGAAGTTGAGGTTTTAAACCAGTCAGCATTCTTTACGTTTTGGCCTGATTTGCTATTCATAATTCAATCTGCTTCATTCATAACTCTAATTGTAAAGTCCAGACTCTTTTTCAGCATTTTATAAGGTTGCTGTATGCACTAATACTGACATACATATCTGCTGAGCTCTCACTCTGAGTTTCGGGTGTCACACAGATACCCAAATTTCCAGAGACTGGCCAGGTTATAGACAAAGGGATCAGCACCTCAGAATCTGGAGATATCCATTACAATTCAGGAATAGATGTGACTGCTGTAAGAGCTTACAATCTAGGGACCATTACAATAAGCATTCCCCTGATAAGCTGTGTTCTAATATTCAATTATGACTTTAAACGTTTTAGTCAATATTGGTGGTGATTATAATGTTTGTCTTTATTTCTGGTTTAGTTCACTAAAAATGCTTTCCACAGGACCCATTCTTCTCATTGTGTGTCTCAGTTTCATTCTTCCTCACGTTGCTCAATATTCCATTTTATGCACACATCACAGTTCACCATTCTGTTCCTCAGTTGATGTACCCCTAAGCCACTTCCACCCATTGCAAACCATGCATACTGCCTCCATAAACACCAGTGTGCAAATGTCCATTCATGTCTTGCACTCATATCTTCCAAGCACATGCCCTCTGTGGTTGCAAGACCTCATGGGGCCCACATACTTAGCTTCATGTGGAACCACCACACTGTCCTCCAGAAATGTTACACCATCCTGCCCACTAAAAAACAGTAAATATGGACATTCCTCTCACCATATCTCAAGCAATTTTGCCCCATTTATTTTTTCCTACAATTTTATAGAGCAGTATTCACATAGCACAAAATTATCAACAGTAAACAATCAATTGTTCATGGTATCATTATATAGTTTTGCATTTATCACCATAGTCAGAACTTGAACATATTGATTACTACAAAAATTTTAATGAATAATAAAAAAGTAATAAAAAGAAAAAATAAAATATCAAACAATACAATATAATAGGGCCAGAAAGCAATGCCACTACCAAGAATCCCATATCCCCCATTTATATCCCCCTCTCCTATACATTTAGTTTTGGTATATTGCCTTTGTTACATTTAATGGAAGCATATTACAATGTTACTTTTGACCGTAGAATCCAGTTTGCCTTGATTATATTTTTCTCCCATACCTTCCCTTTTCAACACTTTTCATGGTTGACATTCATTTGTTCTCCCACATGCAAGAACTATTTTATATTTGTATGTGTAGTCACAATAATTAAGCACTCCAGGTTTTGCTAAGTTAAACAGTCCCAGTCTTTATCTTCTATCTTTACCTCAGGTGTCATACATGCTTCTAGCCCACCTCTTTTGGCTTTACTCTCAGACATCTTTGTTCAGTATAGTTACAATATTGTGCTACCAACACAGTATTATCCTCTTTCTGGATCTATACAGCTAACCATGCAGAAAATTCTCTGGTCCTTCAGCCGCAAATGCCTGATCTCTACCCTCTTTCTATCTCCTGATAGCCTGTGTTATCAGCTTTTTACTCTCAAAGTTTGCTCATTAACATTAGTTCATATTAGTGAGACCATACAATATTCAACCTTTGTTTTTGGCTAACTTTGTTCAATGTAATGTCCTCAAGGTTGATCCATTTTATTATACATTCCCTGTCTGTTCTGTCTTACAGCTCTGTAATACTTCATCATTTGTATGTACCACAGTTTGTTTATCCAGTCCTCCATTGACAGACATTTGGGCTGTTTCCATCTCTTGGCTATGATAACTAATACTGCAATAAACATTAGTTTACAAATGTCTGTGTCTTAACTTTCAGTTCCTCTGAGTATATACCTAACAATGGAATAGCTAACTATACTTAGCTTCTGAGGAAGTGCCATACTGTCTTTCAGAGTGGCTGCACCATTGTACATTCCCACCAACCATGAATAACAGTACCTTTTTATCCACATCCTCTCCAGCACTTGTAATTTTCTGTTTTTTGGATAATGTCCATTCTGGTAGATGTGAGGTGGCAGATCATTGTGGTTTTGATTTGCAGTTCCCTAAGAGCCAGTGAAGTTGAGCATTTTTTCCATGTTTTTGAGCCATTTGTGTTTCCTCTTCAGAAAAATGTCTGTCCATGTCTTTTGCCCATTTTTTTAAATTGGGTTGTCTGTCTTTCTGTTGTTGAGTGTAGGATCCCTTTATATATTTGGGACACTAAACCCTTATCTGGTATGTGGTTTCCAGATATTGTTTCCCATTGCATAGGCTGCATTTTTACCTTCCGGACAAAGTCCTTTGACATAAAAAAGTGTTTAATTTGGGGGACATCCCATTTGTCTATTTGTTCTCTGGCTGCTGGAACTTTGGGTGAAAGGTCTAGGAAACCACTTCCTATCACAAGATCTTTAAGATATTGCCCTATATTTTCTAAGAGTCTTATGGCCTTAGCACTGTTTAGTTCTTTGATCCATTTCAGTTTAATTTTTGCATAAGGTGTGAAATAGGAGTCCTCTTTCATTTGTTTGGAACTGGATATCCAGTTCTCCAAACATCATGTATTGAACAGGCTGCTCTGTCCCTTTTGCTTTTCCTTTACTGCCTTATCAAAGATCAATTGTCCATAGATGCAAGATTCTATTTCTAAATGCTCAATCCAATTCCATTAGTCAGTATATCTATCCTTATGCCAGTACCATGCTGTTTTGAGCACTGTAACTTTGTAATATGCTTCAAAGTCAGGTAGAGTAAGACCTCCAATTTCTTTCTTCTTTCTCAAGATATTGTTGGCTATTCAGGTCACCTTGCCCTTCCAAATAAATTTGATTACTGGTTTTCCTGTTTCTGCAAAGTATGTTGCTGGGATTTTAATGGTATTACATTGAATCTATAAATCAGTTAAGCTAGAATTGACATTTGCATTACATTTAGTCTTCCAATCCATGAACACAGTATGCTCTTCCATTTTTTTAGGTCCCATTTGAATTATTTTTGCAATTTCTTGTAGTTTCCTCTGTATGGGTCTCTGTGCCCTTCATCAAGTTTACTCCTAAATACTTGATTCTGTTGGTTGCTAATGTAAATGGAATTTTTTTCTTGATTTCTTCCTTTTGTTGCACATTACTTGTGTATAAGAACAGTAGAGGTTTTGTGTCTTGATCTTGTAGCCTACCACTTTGCTGTATTCATTAATTAGTTTTAGAAGTTTGCTGTAGATTTTTCTGGATTTTCTACCTATAGAATCATGTCATCTGTAAACAGTGAAAGTTTTAATTCTTCCTCTCTAATTTGGATACATTTTATTCCTTTTTTCTTGCCTAATTGCTCTAGCTAGAACTTCCAGAACAATGTTGAATAACAATTGTGGACATTGGGCATCCCTGTCTTTTCCCTGATCTTAAGGGAAAGATTTTCAGTCTTCTTTCCCAATTGAATATGATGTTAGTTGAGGGTTTTTCATATATTGCCTTTATCATATTGAGAAAAAGTTCCTTTCTATCCATATGTTTTGAATTGTTTTCATTTAGATAGGATGTTGAATTTTGTCTAATGCATTTTCTGCATTGACAAAAGGATCATGTGGTCCTTCTGCTTTGGTTTCTTGATGCAGTGTATTACATTGATCTTGTGTTGAACCAGCCTTCCCTACCTGGAGTAAACCCCACTTGGTCTGATGTATAATTTTTTTAATGTGTTGCTGGATTCAACTTGCAAGTATTTTGTTTTGGATTTTTGCATCTATACTCATTAAAGAGGTGGTGTATAATTTTCTTTTTTTTTATTATCTTTGTCTGATTTTGGTATTATGGTGATCTTGGTTTCATAGAATGATTTGGGTAGCTTTTGCTCCTCTTCAATTTTTTGAAGGGTTTTGAGAAGGATTATTACTAATTCTTTCATGAATGCTTAGCAGAATACACTACGAAACCAATCTGTCCTGGGCCTTTTGTAGTTGTTAGCATAAAGTTGCTCATAGTATGTTCTCATTATCTGCTTTATTTCAGCAGGGTCACTAGATATGTCCCTTTTCCCATTTCTGATTGCATTTATTTGCTTCAGCTCTCTCTCCATTTTTTCCTTTTCTTGTTAGCCTAGCTAGGGGGCCATCAATTTTATGATTTTCACAAGAACTATTTCTCATTTGTTGATTCTGTCTATTGTTTTCCTGTTCTCAAGTTCATTTATCTCTGCTATGGATCTTTATTTCTTTTCCTGCTGTTTGCTTGGGGTTGGTTTGCTGTTCTTTCTCTAGTTCCTCCAGGGAACCAGTAAATTCCTCAGTTTTTACTCTCTCTCTCTTTTAATATTGGTGTTTAGGGCAATAAATTTCCTCTCACCACATGCCTTTGCTGCATCCCATAAGTTTTGATATGGGATTTACTAATTTCTCTTGTAATTTCTTCCTTTACCCACTGGTTTTCTAAGAATGTGTTGTTTAGCCTCCATATATTTGTGAATTTTACAATCTTCTGCCTGTTATTTATTTTCAACTTCATTCCATTATGATCTGAGAAAGTGTTTTGTATAATATCAATATTTTTAAATCTGTTGAGACTTGCTTTGATACCCAACATGTGGTCTATCTTAGAGAATGTTTCATGAGCACTTGAGAAAAATGTGTATCCTGCTGTTTTTGGGTGTAGTGTCCCATAAACGTCTGTCAAGTCTAGTTCATTTATTGTACAATTCAACATGTATGTTTCCCTATTGATCCTCTGTCTAGATGCTCTGTCCATTGATAATAGCAGTGTATTGAAGTCTTCCACTCTTATTGTAGATGAATCTACTTCCTTTAGTGTTTTCAGTGCTTGCCTCATGAATTTTCAGGCACTCTGGATTCATGCATAAATATTTATGACTGTTATGTTTTCTTGATGAATTGACTCTTTTATTAATATCTATTCCCCTTCTTTGTCTCTTTTAATTGTTTTACTTTTGAATTTTAATTTGTCTGATATTAATTGGGCTACTCCTGCTTTGTTCTGGTTGCTGTTTGCATGAATTATCTTTTTCCAAACTTTCATTTTCAGTCTATTTTTGTCCTTGTGTCTAAAGTGAGTTACTTGTAAACAGCATATAGATGGGACCTGTTTTAATCCATTCTGCCAGTCTGTGTCTTTTTATTGGGGAGTTTAATCCACTTACCTTTACTGTTATTACTGTAAGGGCAGTACTTTCTTCTACCATTCTGTCTTTTGGATATAATAAGGCATGTCATTTTTTCCTCTCTCTCATTTTTACCCTTCTGATAATCTTCATTTCTACACTCTTCTCCAACCTCTCTCTCCTCTCTTTTCCTATCAGGTGGTAACACTTCCTTTAGTATTTCTTGTAGTGCTGGTCTCTTATTCACAAACTCTCTTAGTGTCTGTTTGTCTGAAAATATTTTAATATCTCCCTCATTTTTGAAGGACAGGTTTAGCCAGGATATATTGTTGGTTGACAGTTATTGCTTTTCAGTGTCTTAAATATACCATACCATTGTCTTCTCAACTGCATGGTTTCTGCAGGGAAATCTGTACATAGTCTTAGCAAGCTTACCTTGTATGTGATGTATTGCTTTCTTTTGCTGCTTATAAATGTCTCTTTTTGTCTTTGACAATGTATAATCTGATCAGTGTCTTGCAACAGTAATATCTATTCTTTTTGGAGTATGCTGTACTTCCTCGATATGTAATTTTCTGTCTTTCTTAGAGTTGGGAAATGTTCAGTGAATATTTCTTCTGTTATTCTTCCTGCCCCTTTTCCCTTCTCTTCTCATTCTGAGATGCCTGTAACACATATATTCATGTGCTTCATGTTGTCACTCAGATCCATAAGAACCTGCTCATATTTTCCATTCTTTTCACCATCTGTTCTTTTATGTGTATGAATTCAAATGTCTTGTCTTCCAATTCATTGATCCTTTCTTCTGCCTGTTCAAATCTACTGTTGTATCCCTCCATTGTGTTTTTAATCTGCTCTATTATGCCCTTCATTCCCATAAGGTGTGCCATTTGTGTTTTAAAGTTTATGAATTATTCTTTATTTTCATCCAATGCCTTCCTTTTATCCTTCATGTCTTCCCTCAGTTCATTATGTTGATTTTTGAATTGATTTAATACATTCATTCAAACATCTTTAATTAGTTCTTCCCTCATTTCATTGAATTGATTTAGCATTTGTTATCTCAACTCCTGTATCTTGGTTGAGCTATTTGTTCCTTTGGCTGCTCCATATTTTCATGTTTCCTAGTATGGTTCATTATTTTAAACTCTCTAGGCATTTGGTTTTCCTGGTTAGTTTATTCTGGAGCTTGTTTTCACTCTTTACCTAAGGTTTTCTTGTTGGTTGTCTTGGTTCTCTTTTTGTGTTCAGTTCAATTTGTTCTAGACCTCTAACTTAAGTTCCATTTAGTTGATCAGAGTTTTTCACCCCTTGTTTTTCTGTTTCTTTTCCTGCCTCTGTGCAGCCTTTTTTATGAGAGGGTCTCCTCAGATATGGTCAACCCCCATTAGGTTTTCCCAGACCAGAGATGCCCAGGTCTCAGGAGGAAAGCATGGAGTTTCCATGAGAATGAAACCCTCCTGTGGGGCCTTTAGATTCTGTGCTTTTCCTATCCTATCAACAGGTGACACTTCCCAACCAAAAGCTCCCTCACCAATGTAAGGAGGTGTAGTGACTTTAGTTTTCTGCAGACTCTGAGCCTGTCAGGTGTGTGGCTGACTGAAGCTGGTTTCTGAATTCCAGCCTCTGTGCTGTGAGTTCTTTGAAGGATGGCTGCCAATTGAGCTTGACCACAACCCCCTTTTCTTGTGGGGTTATGCCTTTTGGGGAATTGTCTCCCACACTAGGTTGATTGCTTTGTCTGTGAGATCTCTTTCAGCTCTCCATTGCCTCTGTTCAGGGGCCTCTTGCAAATATCTGAGATTTTTTGTAAAGATTTACTTTAGAATAATTATTTTAAAAAGAAGGAAGGAATAAAAGAAAATTTAAAAAAAATCCCTTTTTGAGGCCTTTCGCCAGTGTCAGTATGGGTTATTTAAAAATGAGTACTTTAGGGTATTGTTTCTTTCACTTGTATATTTACTCTAGAACAGCCCTAATTCCGCCCTTACCAGGGTGCAATTTAAGTGTAGAGAGATGAGACAAAGAGCAATAAAGATAAGGGACAAAATGTAGGAAAAAAACACAAGAATTTTTGGGGCCATTTAATGGGTGCCCACCTCTATGTGACCCCCTTCCTGGAGACCAGCCCTTCTCTACACCCTGGACACCCCCAACTCCAAAAGTTAATTAATTAATTTGTTAATTAATTCTTCTGTTGAGTCTGGATTGAGCCCTCTTTCTAACTCTCAGAAGATTGTTTTTTCCCCTCAGTGATGCAGCTTAGGTTTCTCCAACAGCTTTAATTATGCCCTTGCCAGGGGGTTATTGATGTGTAAAAAGGTAAGGAGTCAGAGAACAATAGAGGAAAAGGGGAAAATGTAGAGAAAAAAAGCAAAAAAACAAGACTTTTTGGATACACAGAATGGGTGCCTGCTTTTATGTGCCTCCCTTCCCAGAGCCTAGGCCTTC
This sequence comes from Choloepus didactylus, assembly GCF_015220235.1. Lineage (NCBI taxonomy): Eukaryota > Metazoa > Chordata > Mammalia > Pilosa > Megalonychidae > Choloepus > Choloepus didactylus. The sequence continues at coordinate 190,123,864 of NC_051310.1, forward strand.
TGAAACACCCCAGATACCCCTATATTAGTGAGGGTTCTCTAGGGAAACAAAATCAACAAAAGCTATCTATAAATATAAGATTTATAAAAATGTCTCACTATCTGTGGGTATGCATGTGTCCAAATTTCCTAGTGGTGGCAGCAGACTGGCAACTCCAATGAAGATGCTCAATGAAATCCTCAAGCAGCAAACTGGCAACTCTGATGAACATGTTTGATGATCTCCTCAGGCAATGAACTGGCAATATCAACAAATGACTCAGGAAATTCTTCACTGGTCAGCTAAAGAAGAAGTGAAGTTCCTCTATCTCTCTCACTGAAAATTCATCAACTGATTGGATTACATCCAGCTAATTGCAGTCTCTCATTGTAGAAGACACACCCTTTGTTGACATAATCAGTCACAGCTGCAGCCAACTGACTGATGATTTAATAAGCCTACCTTCTGGTTTATTAACCAGCCACAAATGTCCTTGCAGTAATGATCAGGTCAATGCTTGCTTGACCATACACCAGGATACCAATAACTGGCCAAGTTGACACATGAACCTAAACATCACAACCCCCAACTCCAAAAGTGAATTAAATAATTTGTTAATTCTGCATTGAGGCTGGGTTGAGCCCTCCTTCTTTCTCCCACAGATTGTTTTTTTTTTTTTTTTCCTTTCAGGAAGCCAGCTGTGAGACACTCCTTATGGTCTGGGTGGGGAGGGACACCAGACCCCTAGTTGGGGGAACTTTCAAATTTCACTGAAACATCAGCTACTCCACCCTCTCTAGACTAGTGTACCATGTGTGACTGGTCACTGTTGACCTCGAGAATGCTGTTTCATACAGTTCCTGGCTAATTATCAGCTGCCCTAGAGGAGTGACTAAATTCCACACCTTAACACTCCACCATCTTTCCCCACACATGTCCCCTACTCTTATTTGGTCACTGTCTCAATCCTCAGGGATACCTTGGAAGTGACCAAACTTTTTCATATTTGAAAGTGATGTCAACATTATGGGGAACGGGGTTGCAACTTCCTGATGTTCTTGGAGAAGCAATTGGTTCTGAATTTGGGGACTTATATGGGATATGAACACAGTAGAGATTTAAGTTTCTGAAAAAATAAACAGTAAATTACATTTTATAGAGTCTGATATTGGGGCCTAGGTGCTCTTTAGTATTTTAGGACTACTGTTGCTTAGGTCTTTTCATACTATGAGTATTTGGAATATTGAACTATAGCTTGCAAAAGAGTAACCTCCAGGGTAGCCTCTCAACTCTATTTTATATCCCTTAGCCACTGGAGATTTATTTTGTTACTTTTCCCCCTTTGGGTCAAACAGGTATTCTCAATCCCTCAATGCAGGGCCAGGCTCATTCCTGGGAGTTGTGTCCCATGTTGCCAAGGTGATTCACTCCCCTGAGATTCATGTGCCAAATAGGGGGAGGGTAATGGATTTATTTACAGATTTGGGCTTATAGAGACAAAGACTAGAGAAACAAAAGAGGTTCTCTGGAAATGACTCAGCATAATCATAGGTAGGCTTACATTCCCCTTTACAGCCACAGTTTTCACAAGAACAAGACTGAAGAGTGATAGCTTGACTTGCTAAGTATGGGGTTCCTAATTTCACATAACATATATTCTGTACAAGGTAAACAATGACTCACATCATCTTCACATAGTTGTACAATCATCCCTCTTTCAAATTTTAAACAATTATCATACCCTAAAATACCCCAAAACTCTTATCAGCTCCTCATTATTTATCCCTAGTATTAGTATGGAACTGGTAAGATATCCATATTAAAAAACTGTAAGCCCATGAGCAAAAACTTCATGACATTTGTTGTTTGGCTCAGATACTGTTTAAAATTGCAGTGAAATAAACTACTAAAATGGTTTGCAGATATATGGGGTATATATTTCCTTTGAGAAAGAAATTATTTTTAATTGGTTGTATGCTGAATTTTTAATTAATACAATAACTTGTTGAAAAGCTTAAAAATATAAACAAAGGTCAGGTAATTGGACAGGTGTTATGCATTGTCAGAATAAAAGCAGCTGGCCACCTGTTTCTTATACCAAGTGTCTTCATGGGCATTTGATATTGTAAACCTGTAGCTCATCTAATATTCTGTCTTTAATGACTTCTGAAAAGCATGACACTGCAAGTTCAGTTCCTGGTATGTTATAACTAACTCCTAAAATTCATTAAATAAACAGCTTTACAAATCGTTTAAAATATATATAAATGGAGTTAATTAAAAAATCTATAATTAATATTCACTAATTAAATTCAGTAGATGATTGCCTCAGTGTGTTATTCACTGCCTAATGAGATGTTAAAAGTCATTTTCCAAATAAAGGTTAAAAAATTACTATTGGAGACACTCCAAGAGACATAATCCTGAAACACACAGCCTAGACAGAAATAGTTATAAGAATTTCCAAGGAATATACAAGTGTTTTCTAAACATAATAAGCAGAAAATTTGAGAGTCAAAAGGGATATATGGAAAGAAACTTTCTTCTGTGGATTCTTTGAACCTCAATAATATACATAAATTGATAGAATTTCTACCCAAAATACTGGTGCTTAGTTATTCCACTAGGAATAAGGAGAGGAGAGTGAAGTCAGTACAAATTACTAGATCACTGCTGGTTAGAAAGAGGATAGGGTAAATCCCATGTATGCCTTTTTTGGGGAGTCATTTTTTTCCCATTGGGACCAGCCTCTACCTTGTAGGCCCTTGCCTTAGTTTTTCAGGTTGCTATGGTAAAAGAATGCAGAATGGATTGACTTAAACAATGGGAATTTATTGGCTCTCAGTTTTGAGGTTAGGGGAAGTCCAAAATTGAAGTCTCAGCAAAGCAATGTTTTCTCCCCAAAGTCTATAACATTGCGTTGCTGGCTGCCACCAATCCTTTGGAATGTCTTGGCTTGCATCTCTGTCTCATGTCACATGGAGATGTCTTCTCTTTTTTTTTTCTGGTTACCTTTGTGTCCATCTCCTCCCTGTGGCCTTCTCTTTCTCTGTGCCTGAATACCTTCTGCTTATAAAAGACATTTGGAATCTGGATTAAGGCCCAACCTTATTCATCTGTGTCATGCCTTAACTAAAATAAAACCCTATTTACAAGAGTTCATGCCCACAGGAATGTGGTTTAAGACCAATAACATGTCTACAGGGGGGTACACAATTCAATCCACCACAATTCTGGATTCAATATTTACTCAAAAATATTAATTGAAAACTTACAATATTTTAGGCATTGTCTTTGACACTAAGAACAGAGAAATGAACAATATAGTGGAATAAAAAAATGGGAAAAAATGTTAGCAAATACTCAGACATATTTCTAAGGATGTTATATTTTATGAAAAATTAAAACAATTAAATATGCCAGTAAGGGACTGTGGGTAGTATTTAGATAACCTGATATTAGAAATTACCTCTGTCCTAAATTCCTATCTTCTTTCACTACCTGCAACTTTTCTGATGACCAAAGGGAGCCATATTTTCAGCTGTTCCAGGATCATAATCTCAGGTAGCTTGTTATTAACACCATATAATCCTTTACCCTTTGCAGATTGCATGCACATACATTCCCTCATTTGACTTTTATGCTTTAGAAAATAAGCAGAGTAGACATTTATCATTATAAGTGCTAACCTGCCTCTTTTCCACATTTCTAACCACAACCTTACTTCCCTTTAGGAAATTATCTGTCTTCCATTGTATGTTTGAGATTATAAATCCAGGTGTCTGTCTCCCACTATGGAGCCAAACTGACTGGAATATTGTACACTGACCTAGCCCAGCCATAAGATAGAGAAGTGCTCCAAGCTTAGTGAAACAAATTCTGGCTTACAAAATTTTAATCTTGAGTGAGTAATGCAAGAAAAGAAGAATAAAAGTAGTTTGGTGTTACTCCTTCTCATTTTGAACCTAAGTTTCCTCATTCCAAATTCTTTACTCATCTTGTGATATTACAGCTAACAAAATATATCAGAAACCTTCTAGTTAAAGAATACAGAGAACCTGTGTTTACCTCTTCTTTTTCCTTTCTAAAAACAATAAATAGATAGAAAAGACATTTTTAAAAACAAAAAGAAAAGGATATCAAATTATTAGAAACATAGCAATAAAATTCTAGATTCTGGAAATCTAAGAATTGCATACACAAGAAAACTGTATCCTAAGATGTCAGCAAGCAAGGTAAGAAGCAACCTGATTTGGACTGCCACATCCCTTAAAAGACAGGTAAGTTTTGGACATAGTACATCTAGAAGTGATAATTAGAGAATGGGTAAAAAGTCTATTTAGAAAAAAATAAGATCAAGATTCTCTCCTCAGCCTAATGAAAAAACTGCAAGTTTAATCTCTGAAAAGGTAAAAATCATTCTCTGGTCTGGTAGATGCAGGGCTGAATTGAAGGCAGAGATATTATAGGAAACACCAAGGGATTAAGTAAAAGTTTTTATGGAACCACCTAAAATCCATAGCCACATCATCAAATTAGCAGCCAGAAGAATGGCAACCAGGCTTACTCATCATACATGAAACAGAATTCCTCAGTAGATGACCTGACAAGCAAATGTGACAAAATCTAAAGTTACAGACATCAAGAGTTCCCTCAATGAAATGGTTCAGATATATATTAGACTGAAACCCACATTTGACAATGCAACACACTCATGCACAATGCACACACACACATTTAAAATGTCCAATCAGCATTTTATGTAAACAGACAGGGAGGGATTAACAAACATCTGAGGAAAGCTTCAATATGAAACACATGAACCAAAACACATAAACTCAAAATCAGCTATTTGAAGGAAAAAAATGTACCAGGCAATGAACACTTCAAAAAACTATCACTAATATTCTCAGAAACATAAGAAGATATTGCATCCATGAAACAAGAGTAGGGTGCTGTTTTTAAGAAAAAAAGAGCAATCAGAGACTAATAAAGAACTATGGTAACAGAACAAAAGTCTCAATAAAAATTTGATAACAATGTTGATGAAATATCTTACAGCTGGAAAATCAAGGAAGAAAGATTTTAAGAATATAGAAACACAATCCTTTAGGACCAACATCCAAATAATGGAAATAGAGAAAATGAGAAACAGAAGGGTACATTTTGTCAGTGAAATAACTCAATAAATATACCATACCAGAAGAACATGAGTCTTAAATTAAATATTCAGGAAAAAAAGTGGAGGGAAACAAAGAAAAATCAAAGCAACTCATTTTGAAACTTCATAAAACTTGGGACAAATAATGATACTAAAAAGAATAGTATTTATTATGGCCCATGTTTAATAATGTCTTCAGATCTTTCAAAATCAACACTGGAAAAAAGAAGATGATGGAACAAACTTACAAAATTATGATAGAAAATGATTTCCAAACTATAATTCTATTACCAACTAAATTATCAATTAAATATGTAGGTAGAAGGAAGACCTTTTCAGGCATGTAATATCAAAAAACTCCTACTTACCTTTCCTCAAAAAATTACTAAAGAGGTATTCCACCAAAATAAGAAAGCTATGTGATCCAAGAAACAGAGTAGCCAATCCAAGTAAGATGTGAAGAGACCCACCCTCAATATGAAACAAAGGAAAATTCTGGAGTTGACAAGCTGTAGAGATGAACAGAATGGAGTGGTTCAGAGAACTTCCAAAATATATGGTATCAGGAGATAAAAGTAATCCCAAATGCATTTTAACAGGTTAAGATGGAATCATACAAATATAGAATTGGCAAAAAAAAGTAAAGAAAAGGACAAATATTATAGAAGAAAGGAATTGTGGTCAGAATGTATTAATTGGTCCATTTCTGACCAGGGTGTATATGGTGATAGTAAATATAAAGCCTGAATACTAATCTTTATATTAACTAAAGTATATTAACTGAAAATTCAATCATTACTATAAGGAAGTAATTCTGAAATGTGGAAGCACTTTTCATAACTGACAGTTGAAAATGGTTGCTTCTGGGATTAAGGAAATGGAAAAGAAAACCCAGGGACAGATATTCTTCAAATAGTCTTATAAAACTATGAATCTTTAAACATGTTATTTAAAAATGAAAAATAAAAATAACTTTAATGAAATCAGAAATTAAATTTAAAACACTCAACTGATTACCCTTCCCTACATTGAAGAAACCATGCTTCTTTGCCTCACTTCCATGGGAGAAAATTTATTTGTTTAAAAATTAAACTATGCATGCTTATAAAAAATAGAATATACAGTTTGTTGTTTTTCCCATTCCTTTGTAAAATGTTATTCAGCTATTGGATCCCTACTGGCAAATAAGATTGCCTGAGACAGTAAGCACAATCATTTTGACTAGAATGGAGAGAGGAAGCTTTGTTAATAATTTGTCTCCATAGAACCTAAGATGGTGGCTAGGAGAGAGAGGGCAAAAAAATACCTCCATAAAAAATACTAGATAGAGGTCAGAAAGTGACTGAGAGCACCAGTTCCAGCAATGCACCAGCTGGACAAGGTCTGCTAAATCCACATGGACAATGCACTTGGTAAAACCTGGAGTCTATGTTCTGAAACTAGTGAGTGAGCCTGCTGAATGTCTGGCAGCCACAGTGCAGTGTGGGGAAACCATGGGTTAGCATTTGGAGGTGAACTAATTCTTTTTTTAAAAAACAAAAGTGGCTGCAGATACAGCATCAAGAACCACACAGTGAAGTGCAGCAGATAAAGGCTGTGCAAATGCCTTAATATCTGGCTTGGAAGATAGCCTTTCATGCACCCACTGCTACTTGTCTCAGAGTGAGGAGGACAGAGGGGAGCCAAAAGGGGAAAAAAACATGCCCATTGCAGCCATCTTCCTGGTGGGCTGGGAACACTCTTGCCCGGTGCTGTAGACACAGCCCAGAGCTGCACCAAGGGACCCAGTGGGACAGGAAGTGCTTCTGGCAACACCACACACATGCCACAATATCAGGCATGGACAATAGCCTTTCATGCACCCACAGCTAATTGTCCCAGAGCTGGGAAGTCAGAGCTGTGCAGAAAGGGGAAATTAACATCCCCCATTCAGCCATCTTTACAGCAGTCTGGGAACACCCCTGCATGGCCCAGTAGCCAAGGGTTTCCCTTGAGGGATGGCACACACTTGTAATGTAGCACAGCCTTCCCTCAGCAGAGGCCCTAGAAGGGCAGAGCTCAGAAAAGGAACCCACCCAGAAATCCCAGGGACCATATACCAATACCAAGGTCTTGTAGGTCAGCAGCAAAGACAATCTGTGGTGAGACTGAAATGAAGGTTTAGACTCTTTCAACAGCCTTAAATTTCCAGGAACACTGGGGGGGCTTGATTATTAAAGCTGCCCTGCCTTCCTAACCACTCAGACACATGCCTCCCATTCAGGGCAGAAAACAACAACACACCCAAACTTGGTGCACAAGTTGGACTCCACAAGAACCTGACACCCATGCACCACAAAGATAAATTTGGGGAGAACTGACTTGAGGGGAATAGGAGACTCATGGATGCCATCTGCTGGTTAAAGTGTATGCCACCAAGCTGTAGAACTAACAAATTAGAGATTGGTGTCTGAATAATCCTTTATATCCTAAAAAAACCCAATCAAGTAAAGTAAATGCCAAGAAGGCAGTGCGGTGTTTCCACTAGAAGCTAAGTATATGAGGGCCATAAGGTCCTGCAGCCTTATTATTGGGTATGTACTTGGAAGACCTGAGAGCAGAGACACATATGGACATTTGCACACTTGTGTTTAAGGAGGCAGTATTCATGATTTGTAATGGATGGAGGTAGCCTAAGGGTACACAAACTGAGGAACCGAATGTTGAACTGTGGTGTATGCATATAATGGAAGATTGAGAAACTGCCAGAAGGAGTGAAGGTGTGAGACATGCAACAAGGTGAAAGGATCCTGTAGAAAACATTCTGAGTGAAGTACACCAGAAATAATGGCAAACACTATAATGCCTCACCAATGTGGACTAACTACAATGTGTGAACTCAGAAGTAAATCTTAAGACCACAGCCTAACAGGCAAACAATTATTGTAATGGTCCTTAGATTGTATCTCTTACAGTACTCAAATCTATTCCTGAATTGTAATGCCTATCTCCAAACTCTGTGATGCTAATCCCTTTATGTATAACCTGATTGGTCTCTGGAACACTGGGTATCTGTGTGACACCTGTGACTCAGAGCTAGAGCTCAGCATATATGAATGTTAGTATTAATGCATACAGCAACTATTTAAAAAAAAATCTGAAAAAGAGCCCAGGCTTCAATAAAAGATATGAATGAAGTAGATCAGGTTAAGACTAAGGCAAATCAGGCCAAAGGATAAAGGTTGAAACTGTGTGTTAAAACTTCAACTTCCATGTGAGACCAAGGGAAGAGATGTTTATTTGGTGTAGGATCAATATTTTCTAAACAATATAACTTCTACAGTCAGTTTGTTCAAATACCACAATTGCATTGAACTTTGAGCAGAAAGTGAGATATGGTGGGTTTGTATAGGTTACAGTGAAATGGAAACAAATCCCAAAGTAATTTGGGCAGAGAATAAAAATATATATGCAGGGCCCCCCTGGTGGGCTAAAAGGAAAGGCAGAAGTGTTGTATTTCCCCACCTGGATTGTTGCTGATGTTCTCACAATATTGAGAACTGATGTCTTGGTATGCTGAGCCCTCTGTCTTGGGGCTTGCCCTTAAGAAGTTTGTTGCTGAAAAGGAGAGACTAAACCTGCTTATAATTGTGCCTAAGATCCTCCCCCTGAGTGCCTCTCTGTTGATCAGATGTGGCTCTGTCTCTCTAGCTAAGCCACCTTGGCAGATGATCTCACTGCCCTCCTCCCTACATGGTACTTGACTCAGGGGAATAAATCTCCCTGGCAACACAGGATATGACTCCCGGGGAAAAATCTGGACCTGGAATCATGGGACTGAGAATGTCTTCTTGACCAAAAGGGGGATGTGAAATGAAATAAAGCTTCAGTGGCTAAGATATTTCAAGTGAAGTTGAGCGGTCACTCTGGTGGACATTCTTACATACTATATAGATAATAATTTTTAAGTTTTAATTTATTGGAATGGCTAGAAGTAAATTCCTGAAACTATAAAACTCCAACACAGTAGCCTTCACTCTTGAAGGCAAAAGAATAACAATGTAGCTTTCAAGGGATAACAGTGTGATTATGAAAACCTTGTGGTTCACACTCCCTTTATCCAGTGTATGGATAGATGAATAGAAAATGGGGAAAAAAACTAAATTGAAAATATGGTGGGATGGTGGGAATGATTTGGGTGTCCTTTTTTCTTTTATTTCTGATTCTGATTCTGATTCTTTCTGGTGTAAGGACAATCTTCAAAAATGGATTGTGGTGATGGATGCATAACACTATGATGGTACTGAGAACAGTTGATTGTACACCATGGATGACTGTATGGTATGTAAATACATCTCAATAAAACTGAATTTAATTAAAAAAATCTAATGCATATTTGTTGAAAAAAAGCCATTTTCACCCTCCAAAAACAAAAATAGCCCATCAGACTCAGAAATTAGGTCCTGTTAGACTAGGAAGAGGACAAATGGAGGTGTGAAAGTTGAGACCATGAGTAATGACAATTATTTGAAGAATCTGGCTCTAAAGAAAAGGTGGTCACCTTGTCATTTCTTCCAGAGTGAAGCCTCAGGAATGCAACAAGCTAATCAGCAGCTGCTGTGGTGAACACCATCTTCAACGCACTACTGAAGATGAATGATGAAGCAAGACCAAGAGGAGACAACAGATGGTGCAGTCCTCAGAGATGGAGTGAGTCCATCTGGTCAATCAGAGGCTCACGTGTAAGCCTGGGTACAGACACAAATGAGCTTGCCACCAGGGATGAACTGGGAAGAGCCAAGATGAGCACAGTGGGTCAACTTCAGCAATGGTCTTGATATACTCCAAGAGAGGGAAAATAAGTGCATCTGCTGAGAGGACACCAGTATGAGAAGATAAAAGGATGCAGGCCTTGGAGTCAGTCTGGTTTCAATTCTGATTCTGTTGTTGTATAACCTAAGACAACACAAACCATTGAAACAGCATTCATAGTTAAATGCTGTAGCTAGCAGAAGATAGGTAACCTCCAGATGATTATGAGGATAATGAAGTAATGTCTTATCTGGCACATAAATAGTTTCAACATAATCATCATTATTAAGACTTTTGAAGGGCCACCGAGGGAACAGATAAAAGAAGCCAAGCAGGGACACGGAACAGGGAAAAGGACAGCCAAGTAGTGTGGAACATGAAGCCTCTACTTTAAAAACTTAGTGGCAACACTACAGAGACCTGGCTTATTTGCTTAGTAGGCAGACTAGCAGGGAGGAAAAATGGCTGGCTAGCTCCACAATTAGGACTAAGTCAATGTGGCAGTTTGAAAACATGCTGTTCCTCCACTAAGTGGAAGACCTACTTCCCATCTGAACTTGGGCTGGACTTGTGTATGGTGGAAGTTCAGGTGTGACTCTTGGAGCCCAGGGCACCATAGGTCTGGTTGTTTTCCTTGCACTGTCTCAGAGGGATGCACATATCTGCCCAGTAAGAATGCCAATGCAGTCTACTGGAGGACTACACCCATGAAGAATGGAGATACCATGGCAAACAGCCAGCACCAAGGGCCAGCTGTGGGAGGGGATGGGGGCATTGGACCTTCACAAAGAGTTCTTGGCACACTCTTTATAACATTTTAACAACAGGTGCCTCCCATATTTTACGAAGAATTATATTTTGGATAACCCTGTTCTACTGCTTCTTGGAGTTGCACATTAAGAGAAAACATATCCTGCTAGGTTTCCTTTTCTTTTAATTTATCAAAAATTGTTGTGTAGAAGTCATACATGTTATCACCAGCTTCCATTAAGAAAAAATTCCTCATGGCCTGCAAGTACTCTACCAACCTGAATGGGGAGAAAATAAGTGACAGAAAGACCTTAAATTCATAAGACAGAACTCTAAATCAATACCAGCTTTTGTATACTATGATTTTTAGTGAAACAGGTTTTATACTCTACATCTAGTAAAACAGAATTACTAACACTTCTTAAAGACTTTTTAAATAATAAACATAGTATGTTTTACTTTAATAATGAGAAAAGAAACTTAACTTTCCGTAACATTGTAGAAAGTGGGGCAAACACATGAAAGTGCAACAAAAATAAACTTAATCCCTATCCCATCAGTCATGAGTAATTTCTACTGTTAATATTTAGCATATTTCTTTCAGTCATTTTATCTATGATTTAAAAATGTATAGTTAAGGAAATATTGGTGGTTAAATGATACTTTCCAAAGAAAATTGTGCATCCCATTAACTGCTCTAATAAAAAAATAATTTGAAAATAGTTTTAAAAAGAGCTCTTCAACTGTTCTTAAAGCACCATAACCTGCTGTTTCCAAAACTAATATATTTCTTTTTACCTGTAAACTTTTTTAAGAGTTTACATGAGATTTCCACAGCTTATCAATGTGTGGATAGAAGAAATATTTCAGTATTAATTCAAAAGTCTGGCATGTTGCAGATTCCGATGATCTATCCACACAGATATCACCACCAGCAAATTTGTCATGGAAGTAACTCTGCTCCTAATACAACCTTTAAGACAAAATTGCCAATCTTCTTTCTATGAGCTGCTGTCAAACAAACTCTCTTAAAAGAAACCCCAAATGTCTACCCATATATAGTCTTAAAATTACCAATCCTTACAAAAAGAGAAAATCTTTCTCCCACAAATATTCTTTGAGTCTGTTCACTCTAGTCTCTCTCAGATGCTTCTGCCCTTAGGGTCACTAGTTGGGTTGGTCTTCCTGGACATCAGGGTCACCTCTCAGAGTAAAGACCCTCTGACTCTATGGCACCACCTTGTGCCTATTAATCACTATTTCCTCCTGAGAGCTGGAAATCTCCCTAAGCCCAAATCTCATTCTATGCAGGGGAACTTGCCACCTGCCCTGTGATCTGCACTCTCCTGTCACCTTCTGTGAGTGACAGCACCCTGAATACCCTTGAGGCACAAAGACAAAGGAACAGGGTAAGTCTGTGGGTTTCCACAAAAACAAGGAAGTTCAGGTATACATTTGTAGATCTAGGATAGGCTACAGGGGTTTTTAAGGCTAGAAAGCTCTTTCTGGCAGAAAAAAGTTAATCAATATTCCACAGATTATGCCATTTCAAATTTACAGGTGTGTATCACCTTACAAAGTTAAGGGCCAGTAGTGGGTCATGAACATCATCCAATTCAATGTGTCTTTCAGCCATAGACTGCATCTTAATTAGGGTCTCTTTCATCACTTGTTGCTCATTATGAGTATGTGCAGTGGAATCATCTCTGTGCTGGCAATGAACTGTACAGATTCCAAAAAGATGGTATACAAATTTTTCTTTCTGTATTGAAACACAAAGAAAAATGTAAGGTGAACTCTCTTCTGGTGTATAATATTAAACAATTTCACTTTAATATGGCTTGATATTTTTCCTTTGGCCTATGAGGGTCTATCCCTGTTTCTCTTCCTTTATTGTACAATTAAATATTTTTATGTCCTCTCTTAAAAATAGCAAAGTTCATGGTTTAAATGTTACAAATTATAAGTTGTCTTTTTTGTCCTGAGCAATGCAATACATTAAACAGAATCCTGTAAAAATTAACTTACCATGATAGCATTATGATTACACTAATTGGAGTCATAATTTCACTGGAGAAAATACTTCCAACAGTGGTCTGGAAAGCTCATTATATTTTGTTATTCATGAAAAAAGAAATATTCCACAAAGTCACATCTATACTGTTCAAGCCTCTTAAATCAGTTAATAAAACTAAGTGTATTGCTTAAATTGCATCAACAAAGACTAGACATTATAAAGATTTTCCCAAAATTTAGGACCAAGGATGAATCACTCATCAGCAAATTGATATCTGCCAGGGTTAATGGTCCTTAGGAGCTAAATATTGTACCACATTAAGAAATGCCAGAAGATTATTTTGTAAAGGACCAGTGCTAGGAAATCAAGAGTAAGTAAAATATGTGGAAGTTATTTTCAAACATGTGGCTGGAAGATCCTAATGAAGACAAACTGTTTCTTCCATCATGAACAGCATGATCTATTAAGACATTAGGCTTTGATAATCATAAAATTATAAATTAATTACATATCTGCAGATGATGCATCATCAAGTTGCTGAGGTTAGATGCATGAAGGGGCATGTACCTCTTGCTGCTGCCTGGTGCATGGAGCTCTGCACACTGCAGGTTCTTCAAAAGCTGCATCAACTTGCCAGCCATGATGATCTGCTTCAGAACAGGCTTGAGGAGGGACACCATGGTACCCTGGTTTCTTTTTTTTATTATTATTATTAAATTCAGTTTTATTCAAATAAATTCACATACCATACAATCATCCATGATATACAATCCACTGTCCACAGTATGATAACAGTTATGCGTTCATCACCACAATCTATCTCTGAACATTTTCCTTACATCAGAAAGAACCAGAACAAGAATAAAAAATAAAAGTGAAAAAAGAACACCCAAATCATGCCCCCATCCCACCCCATTTGTCCTTTAGTTTTTATTCCCACTCCTCCACTCATCCATACACTAAAGGGGGTGTGATCCACAAGGTCTTCAAAATCACACTGTCACCCCTTGTAATCTGCATTATTACATAATTGTCTTCAGGAGTCCAGACTGCTGGGTTGGAGTTTGGTAGTTTCAGGTATTTACTTCTAGCTATTCCAATACATTAAAGCCTAAGAGGTGTTATCTATATAGTGCATAAGAATGTCCACCAGAGTGACCTCTCGACTCCATTTGGAATCTCTCAGCCACTGAAGCTATTTCATCTCATTTTGCATCCCCCTTTTGGTCAAGAAGATACTCTCAGTCCCACGATGCTGGGTCCACATTCATCCCCGGGAGTCATACTCTGCATTGCCAAGGAGATTTACACCACTGGGAGTCGGGTCCCACGTAGGGGGGAGGGCAGTGAGTTCACCTGTCGAGATGGCTCAGTTAGAGAGAGAGAGGGCCACATCTGAGCAACAAAGAGGTACTCTGGGGGAGACTCTTAGGCACCATTACATAAAACTTTAGACTCTCCTTTGTGGTAATGAGCTTCATAAGGGCAAGTCCCATGCTCGAGGGCTCAACACATCAAACTGCCAGTCCCAATGTTTGTGACAACATCAACACCAGTCCAGGTGAGGATGTCCAACATATCCACACCTTCCCCCAGATCCTCAGGGGTGGGGAGGGGGAGGCTGTAAATATATTTTTTATTATCTGCCCAAATTACTCTAGGTTGTGTCACTATTTCACTCCAGCCTATACTAACCTACCATATCTCACTTCCTATTTAAAGTTCCATGCAATTGTGGTGTTTGAACAAATCGACTGTAGAGTTGTACCCTTTAGAAAATTTAGATCCTGTACCAAATAGATATCTATTCCCTTGGTCTCATATGAAAGTTGAAGTTTTAAAACACAATCAGTTTCAACCTTTATCCTTTGGCCTGGCTTGCCCTGATCTTAACCAGACCTGCTTCATGCATATCACTAATTGAAGTCTGGGCTCTTTTTCAGCTTTTTTTTTTTTTGACAGTGGCTGTATGCACTAATACTGACATTCATATCTGCCGAGCTCTAGCTCTGAGTTTCAGATGTCTCAGAGATATGCATTGTTCCAGAGACCAATCAGGTTATATGCTAGGGGATCAGCATCTCAAAGTTTAGAGATAGGCCTTACAATTCAGGGATAGAGTTAACTGCTCTAAGCGCTTACAATCTAGGGACTATTACAATTATTATGTCCACATTAGGCTGTGTTCTAAGATTCAATTCTGAGTTTACACATTGTAGTTAGTCCATATTCCTGAGGCATCATCCCTCTCACCATGTTTTCTCCAACACTTTTACTCCTATATATATATTTTCCTACAATTTTATAGAGTTATATTCACATACCATACATTTATTCACAGTGTACAATCAGTTGTTCATGGTATCATCATAAAGTTGTGCATTTATCACCACAATCAGCACTTGAATATACTGATTACTACAAGAAAAATTGTTTTTTTTTAGCAATAAGAAAAAATGATAAAAAGAAAAATAACATGTGATACAAAACAATATACTACTAAGGACAGCAAATAACACCACTACCAAGAATCCCATAGGACTCCCCTATATCCCCTTCTCATATAAATTTAGCATTGACATATTGCCTTTGTTACATTTCATGGAGGTATATTACAATGTTACTGTTGACCATAGACTCCAGTTTGCTTTGATTATGTTTTTTCCTGAATACCATCTCTTTTTCAAATTTCTACATGGTTGACATTCATTTGCTTTCCCACATGCAAAAACATTTTTATATTTGTATATTTAGTAACAGTCATTGGTCACTCCAGTTTTTGCCACATTGTACAGTCCCAGTCTTTATCATCTATCTTTACCTCTGGTGTCATACATTCTCCTATCCCACCTCTTTCAGCTTTACTCACAGACATCTTTGTTCAGTGTACTCACACAGTATTGTGCTATCTATTTCTGGATCTATGCAATCAATCCTAAACATTCTGTAGTCCTTCAGCATCAAATGGCTGATCTCTGCCCTCTTTCTATCTCCTGGTCACCTGTGTTGTCAGCTTTTAACTCCCAAAGTTTGTTCATTAATGTTTGTTCATATTAGTGAGACCATACAGAATCTGTCCTTTTGTTTCTGGCTAACTTCACTCAACATAATGTCCTCAAGGTTCATCCACATTATTACATGATCCGTGTCTTTGTTCTGTCTTACATCTGCATAATATTCCATCATGTGTATATACCACAGTTTGTTTATCCACTCATCCTTTGATGGACATTTGGGCTATTTCCATCTCTTGGCAATTGTGAATAATGCTGCAATAAACATCGGTTTACAAATGTCTGTTTGTGTCTTAAGTTTCAGTTCCTCTGAGTATATACCCAGCAATGGAATAGCTGGGTCATATGGTATGCTGGTTTCTTGAGGGTCCCTGGTCACTACCAGAACTTGCACTAGCATTGTCAATCAGTTTTGCTTCATTTTCTGTCTTTTTTTCACTCAATATACAACATGTAAGTTGTGAACCAAAAGTCTCTGTGATTTACTGGAACATTTTTGTTTCTACAGAAATTCAAAAGAATTTTAAATTAAAATTTTTCTTACTAAAAATAATAAAAGCAAAGGCAATATAGTCATTCTAGTTAAGATTAGTTAAACTAACTGATGTCAATTATTAACATCTGACCTCAGTTTAACACAGAAAAATGGATAAATACTTTGAGTGGTGTTGGTAAAATTTAAGCAATCATGACTATTTTCCTGAATTAGTATTAGTAAAATGAATGAAAATATGAGTGACTATTTTTGTCCTCTTTAAAAGTAGAATTGAAGTTTACCCACATTACCATCTCCTGAGAAAGTAATCTCTAGACACCTCTACCTTTCTTTTTTCTCATAGGCAAAATAGATTTTTAACTGTACTGCTTTCAACAATGACAGGATGGTCATTCATCACCCTTGAAAAATAGAATCCAAATTCAATGAAAGTTCTCATGGGAGACTAATGAAACAGGCCATAATGCTAGACAGAAGATTTAAAGACCATGTGGTCCTCAGAGGGAATGCCAGTTTACTTGCATGAGAATTGTTACCTTTCAACAGCTCTAAAAAACCACTAGATAAAATGACATTTAAACATTTCTGAAACTCCTTTAAAACAGTGACAGGGTTTCTGTGTTGTTGTTTTTAAATAAGTATAAAAAATAAAAATCCAAAATCATGTTATCAAATCCTTGTCACCTCATGAGTCAATGGATAGCTATCAACAAGTGCCATATATTTAAACAGATTGCATACTTTAAAACTGAGTTAAAGGAGTGAAAACTGTGCTACTTTATATAATTTGTTCTGGACAATCAATTAACTGAAGAGGAATAGTCATAAATGAGTTATAGTTTTCATTAATTATTTTGTTAAATATTAAAGTAATTGGATGAAATCTCTGGGAAATAAATATATTGTTTAATATTATTTATAAAATATTTTACATTCTTTTTGTATCTTTTATTATTCTTGATAATTTATAATGGGAATAGTTGAAGCTACCTGATATAACCTGAATTTGTTTTGGGGAAGCAGTGTGCCTTTTAACATATTAGCGATAAGTATATTATCACTCAACATACAATCTGCTAAGTAAAGTTGTGAATTGACAAAATTTGGGAAAACTTATTTTTAATTGCCTGGTGACCTGACATTGTGTATAAAAGTGCAACAGAGCATGCCTCTGGTGACAACACAGCTGTTGTTTGAATGACTATGTCTCAGTACCATGTGAAACAAATGCAAGCATGTGACTTTTATGGGTAAGAAAACCCAATGTCTCAGTATCATGTGAAACAAATGAAAGCATGTGACTTTTATGGGTAAGAAAACCTGACCTCTGGATGAACTCATTTGCACAGTCAAACAGGTGTCCATGCATGATCCACTCATCCACAGTCTGCAGGTAAGGCTGCACAGTTTCCACCCAGAGAGAGAAGAGGAGGGAGACCTAAGATGAGGTGAATGTCTACCAGTGATGAACTTCCTTTTCACTAGTTACAAGGACATTTAGACATTTCCAAAATTCCTTTAAAGCAATGCCAGGGTTTCTGTGTTGTATATGTGTGTGTATATATATATATATATATATATATATATATATATATATATATACATAGTCCAAAATCATTGTGAAAAACTCACCTTAATATCCTTGTGAAAAACTCACGTCAATATGGGGTGACCATATTATAATCCATTCCAGGACACATCTGAGAGTAAGAACTGCACAGTGACAATGGGCATAAACAGAGGGTCAGAGAAACTGGACATGGTTATCCTAACTGGAGAGTACTCTGAATAGAAAGCCTACAAGGCATAAGGAAATTACTTCATTCCACTATGGTTCCCATTAGAAAATATGCAGGCTGACAGCAAACTCCTTTAAATTAAACTGCAGTACTAAAATGGTGAGAAAATGGAAGTTATACCAACAGATCTGGGAGAAATCCCAAACATATGTACCTAAACAAACCCAGAGCTTTCCAGCTTACAGTCTCTAGTTAGATTTGTAATTTTATTTAAGAAAGTATTATTGAAAATATGTAGATAAGTCAGCTAGATATTGTTCATATCTTGCTTTCATGTTTTGCATTGTCTTGCCTCATGTCTTGCTGGTAACTGATAGTTGGAAAGTCAATTTCTAAGCCTACTGTTTGTGAGAGTGCTTGCACAGGGTCTCAGGTGAAGTTATGTTGCACTTAGAAACTAATTTTAAACTATGAACACATGTCTGACACACCATGACTAAAGTATCTCTTTCCAAGCAAGTTATGGCAGGCTGTCTATCCATAACCCTTTTGGCTGAGCAGAATGGAGTCACATATTTAGACCAGAAAAAATTTTACAGTTTTCTCAGAAGCTTCTTCAATGTTGTCATATTCAAGAATGGCCTTGTACAGTGTGTTGAGTAGGTGAGATGCTGAACCACATTGAGAGGGCCAGGTGGAACTTCTTTTACCCCAGTACTAAATCCTTCATGTAGCACCTTAAGCTGAGCCAATGAAGCTGACAGTTTATCCAGCATTATTGAAAGTGTTATTGTGGTATTTGCAAATATAAAGAAATCAAACTCAAAAGAAGGAAAAATATCTGCAGTCAAAACATGATATATATGCTAAGCCACTTATAGAAAGATATACAACAAGCTGGAAGGTGCAGAGTTTTAATCCCACATCACAAGGAAATAATTTCTCTAAAGAAGAATCTGCCAGTCAAGGAAAAAAAAGACAAATAACTCAGCAGAAAAATAAAGTACAAAGGAATTGACAGTTCACAGAAAAGGAAATATAAATGATTCTTAACAATATGAAAAAGACACTCAACCTCAGCTATAATAAAAGAATGCATATTAACACTGTCCTGAGTAAAAAAAATAAAAGCATTGTGTTACCATTTTAGAGGGAAGGAGGTAGGCTGTGAGTATGAAGGGCCAGTGCAAGCAAGTGCCTCTGTTGTGATGGCTATTCTGGATCTCAAATGTGCAGGTAGGGTGGATTGGGAAAATGGTGGATTAGGAGAGACAGGACAAAAAGTCTCCATGAAAAATACTAGATAAAAGAGAGATAGTGCTCCAGAATACCAATTCTAGTGCACCAGCTTTACAAGTTCTGCTAAATCCATAGGGACAAGGAACTTGGTGACACTGGGAGTCTGCATTCTGAAATATATGAGTGAGCCTGCTGGAGAATCAGCCACCATGCCACAATCAGGAGAAACCAGGGGTTGCCATTTGGAGACAGATTAGTTTGAAAACCCAAAAGCATCTGTGGATCTGGCAGTGAGAGCCATGCACTCCAGCATGTCAGGAAGTTCTTCCTACAACCCATATACACACCTCAGAATCTGCAGTGAATGCTAGCCTTTCACACACCTGCAGCTAATTGTCCCAGAGTTAGGAAGGTGGAGGTCCATGAAAAGGGGAACTTACCACACCCTACACTAAGAAAAATAAAGTTATGGTCCAAAAGAACAAACTTACACTTTATCTGAGATACAGGAATTTAAACAACTAATACTAAATCAATTCAAAAATTAGGGAAGATATGGCAAAAGAGAGGAATCTTAAAATGAAAACACTGGACATACATTAGATAGAAATCAAAAGTTTGAAAACACAACTGGCATAATCTATGGAAATGAAAGGCACAACACAAGAGATGAAAGACAGAATGGAAACATAGAGCAGCAGATCTCAAGAAGCTGAAGAAAACACTCAGGAACTGAAGATCAAGGCAAATGAAAGCCTACACACAAAAGAACAGATAGAGAAAAGAATGGAAAAATGCAAGCACCATCTCTGCAAACTTAAGGACCAAACAAAAAGCAGGAATCTATGTGTCATTGGTGTCCCAGAAGGAGAAGAGAATGGAAAAGCGGCACAAGCATAATGGAGGAAAAAAATCAATGAAAATTTCCCATCTCTTTTGAAAGACATAAAATTAAGGAACCAAGAAGCACAGCATACCCCAAACAGAATAGATCTGAATAGGATTATGCAAAGACATTTAATAATCAGATAATCAAATGTCAAAGATAAAGAAAGAATCCTGAAAGTACCAAGAGAAAAGCAATCTATCACTTACAAAGGAAGCATGATAAGGCTAAATGTGGATTTCTCAACAGAAACTATGGAGGCAAGAAGGAAGTGGGGTGATATATTTGATACTGAAGGAGAAAAATCATCAACAAAGAATCCTATGTCCAGCAAAAGTGTCCTTCAAATATGTAGAAGAGCTTAAAATATTCTCTAAAATACAATGACTGATTTTGTGAAAAAGATACCTTCTCTACAGGAAACATTAAAGGAAACATGGCAGACAGAAAGGAAAAGACAGGAGTGAGAGGTTGGAAATCAATTTTGGGAGATAGTAACAGCAATATAAGCACAGTGAACAAAGACGACTGTGAGTATGGTTGAAAGTGGAAGGTTAGGAACATGTGGGGCACCAGAAAGACAAAAGATAAAGACTGGGACTTTATAACTCAGGGAAACCTAAGGTGCTCAATGATTGCAATAAAAGGTACAAATATATTTTTACATGAGGTAGAACAAATCAATGTCAACATTGCAAGTTCTAAAAAATAGGGTGGGATTGGGGAAAACAGAATCAATGCAAACTAGAGGCTATAATTTATAGAAGCATTGTATTATGCTTCCTTGAATGTAACAAAGACAATATACTAAACCTAAATGCATATGGGGGGAGAGGAGGAAGGGTATGGGACTCCTGGCATTGATGATATTGTCTGCCTCTGTTCTACATTCAGTTAATGCTATCTTACCTTTCATTGCTTTCTAGCTGTCAAGTTTTTTCTCTCTCTTTCTTTTTCCTTTTGTCTTTCTGCCTTCTTTGCCTCTACCTCCTTCTTGTGGAAGAAATGGAGATATCCTTATATAGATAGTGGTGATGGTGCTGAAAGCATAAATACAGGACTATACAGGGAACCAATGGTTGTTTACTTAGAATGGAATGTATGGTATGTGAACAAAAGTGTTTTAACCAATGGGTTGATGAAGAAAACTTGAGGGTATTATATTGAGTGAAATAAGACAGACACATAAAGAAAAATATTGCAAGGTCTCACTGGTGTGAACTAATTATGATATGTAAACTCATAGACATGAAATATTTTGCCAGGATATAGAATGAGGCTAAAGAATGGGGGGACAGCTGTTATCATGAGCAGAATGTTCAACTAGGATGAACTTAAATGTTTGGAAATGGACAGAAGTGATGTTACCATGTTGTGAGAATAACTAACAATGCTGAAAGTTGTGTGAAAGTAACAGAAAGGGTAAGCTCAGAGTCACATATGTTTTCAGAAGGAAAGTTGGAGGTTAAAAGATGAGAATGTATAAAAGTGAATCTTGTGGTGCACAATATTCATGATTACCTGTACAAATATTAGAATTATCTCTCAGGAACTAGAACAAATGTATGACACTATAGAATTTAATAAGAGAAAGGCATTTAGGAAGAAAACATACCTACTGGAAACTATATACTATGGTTAGTAGTATTTTAATATTCTTTCATCAACAGTAACAAATGCACTATACCAAAACAATGAATCAATAATGGAGCAGGGTTGGTTTGGGGTATGGGAAGATTTGAGTTTCCTTTTTGTCTGTATTTCTTTTCTGAAGTAATGCAAATGTTCTAAAAATTGAAAAAAATAATTGCGATGGATGCACAGCTCTATGATGGTACCATGGGCAAATAATTGTACACTTTGGATCTTTGGATAGTTATATGGTATTTGAACAACCTCAGTAAAAAGGAAAGATCAAAGGAGACACAGTACCTGGAGCAATTTATCAAAGAACTAATTACAAACAATGAGATCATGGCACAGGATATAAAGGACATGAAGAAGACCCTAGAAAAGCAGAAAGAAGGATTTGCAAGAGTAAAAAAAATAGATAATCTTATGGAAATAAAAGAAACTGTCAATCAAATTAAAAAGATTCTGGATATTCACAGTACTACATTACATGAAGCTAAGCAGTGAATCAGCAAGCTCAAAGAGGACAGAAAAGAAAGTGAAAGAACAAAAGAAAGAATTGGGAAAAAATTAAAAAAATAAAAATGGATCTCAGGGATATGATGGACAACATACAGTGCACAAATATAAGAATAATTGATGTCCCAGAAGGGGAAGTGAAGGGTAACAGTCTAGGAAGAGTATTCAAAGAAATTGTTGGGGAAAACTTCCCAAACCTTCTAAACAATATAAATAAGCAAATCATAGATACCCAATGAATTCCCAACAGAATAAAATCCAAATAAACCCACTCTGAGACATATTCTGATGAGATTTTCAAATGGTGAAGAGAAGGAGCAAGTCTTGAAAGCAAGACTAGAGGAGCAATTCACCACTTAAAAGGGAAACAGCATAAGACTAAGCTGTGACTACTCAGAGGCCACCATGTAGGTGAAAAGCCAATGGCATGACATACTTAAAATTCTGAAAGAGAAAATTTGCCAACCAAGAATATTTTATCCAGAAAAGCTCTTCTTCAAATTTGAGGGAGACCTTAAATTTTGTATGAAAAGTTTTCTATTTTCTGTTTTTTAAAAAATTTTTTGATAATGTTAATTAAAAAAAAAAATGGAAAAATATGTAGAGACCCCCTGAGAAGCTGGGATAAAATGCAGAAGTGTTGGGCTTCCTCATCTCGGTGGTTGCTGATGTTCTCACAAACATAGAAGACTGGCTGATTGATGTGCCAAACCCTCTATCACAGGACATGCCCTTAAAAAGTCTATTACTGCAGAGGAGAGGCTAGGCCTGCTTATAATTATGCCTAATGGTCTCCCCCTAAATCCCTCTCTGTTACTCAGATGTGGCCCTCTCTCTCTAGCTAAGCCAACTTGGTGGGTGAAATCACTGCCCTCCCTCCTACATGAGATGTGACATCTAGGGGATTAAATCTCCCTGGCAATGTGGAATATGACTGCTGGGGAGGAATCTAGACCTGGCATCATGGGATGGAGAACATCTTCTTGACCAAATGTGGGGTGTGAAAGGAAATGAAATAAGCTTCAGTGGCAGAGAGATTCCAAAAGGAGCTGAGAGGTCACTCATTTGGCCCTCTTATGCACAATATAGACAACCCCTTTTAGGTTGTAATGAATTGTAATAGTTAGCAGTAAATATCTGAAACCATCAAACTACAACCCAGAACCCATGAATCTTGAACATGATTGTATAAAAATGTAGCTTATGAGGGGTGAATATGTGATTGGGAAAGCCACATGGGCCAGACTCCCTTTTGTCAAGTGTGTGGATGCATGAGTAGAAAAATGAAGGCAAAAAAGGCACCCAGTGCGCTTTTTTACTTTAATTGTTCTTTTTCACTTTAACTTTTGTTTTCATTATTTTTGTGTGTGTGATAATGAAAATGTTCAAAAATTAATTTTGGTGATGAATGCACAACTATATAATGGTAATTTCAATAATTGAATGTATGCTTTGTATGACTGCAAGTTATGGGAATATATCACAATAAGAGTGAATGAATTAAAAAATAAAACTTCCCAAGAAAAGGGGGGTGCCCCCTCACAGCCATCTTCCCAATGGGCAGGGAACACTCCTGGCAGGCACCAGCTCCACAGCCCAGAGCTGCCCCAGGCAACCCAATGTGGTGGGAATTGTTTCCAACAGCACATGAACACATCACTAAATCAGGCATGGATGTTAGCCCTTCCTGCACCCTCAGCTCATTTTCCCAGAATGGGGAATGGGGAGCTGTGTGAATTAATGCACCCCATTCAGCCATCCTTTCAACAGAATGGGAATGCCCCTACACAGCCTTGCAGCCTAGAATCACCCTGGAGGGATGGCACTCACCTTTGACACAGCACAGTCATCCCTCAACAGAGGACCTGGCGGTGCATGGCTTGGAAGAGGAACCCACTTGCAAGTCCCAGGGGCCATATGCCAATACCAAGGACTTGTGGGTCAGTGGCAGAGACAAACTGTGGTGGGATTGAACTGAAGGATTTGACTATTGCAGCAGCTTTAAATCTCCAGGAACACCAGGGAGATTTGATTGTTAGAGCTGACCCCCTTCCCTGACTGCTCAGACACAAGCCCCATACACAGGGTGGGCAATACCAACTACACATGCAAGCTTGGCGCACCAGTTGCACCCCACAAGACTCACACCTCCACCCACCACAAAGACAAAGTGGGGGAGAACTGGCTTAAGGAGAATATGTGGCTCGTGGATGCCACCTGCTGGTTAGTTGGAGAAAGAGTTCTCCACAAAGCTGTAGCTCTGACAAATTAAAGATAAGGGTTTTAATTGGTCTACAAATCCTAAAAGAACCCTATCAAGTTAAGCAAATGTCAAGGGGCCAAAAACAACAGAAAATTTTAAAGCATATGAAAAAAAGTCAATATGGATAACACAAGCCCAGTCACCCACATCAAAAATCAGAGGAGACACAGAACTTGGAGCAATTAATCAAAGAACTAAAGATGAACAATGAGACCATGGTACAGGATAGAAAGACATGAATAAGAGCATGGCACAGGATATAAAGGACACGAACAAGACCCTAGAAGAGCAAAAAGAAGAAATGACAAGAGTAAATAAAAAAAATAGACAATCTTATGGAAATAAAAGAAACTGTTGACCAAACTAAAAAGACTCTGGATACTCATTGTACAAGACTAGAGGAAGCTGAACAAGTGAATCAGTGACCTGGAGGATGACAGAATGGAAAATGAAAGAACATAAGAATGGAGAAAAATTTTAAAAAAATGAAATGGACCTCAGGGATATGATAGATAATATAAAAAGTCAAAATATAAGACTCATTGGTGTTCCAGAAGGGGAAGAGAAGGGTAAAGATGTAGAAAGAGTATTAAAGAAATTGTTGGGGAAAACTTCCCAAATTTTCTAAGCACCATAAATACACAAATAATAAATGTCTAGCAAATTCAAAATAGAATAAATCTAAATAAACCCACTCCAAAGCATATTCTGATCACACTGTCAAATACAGAAGAGAAGGAGCAAGTTCTGAAAGCAGCAAGAGAAAAGCAATTCACCACATACAAGGGAAAGAGCATAAAACTAAGTAGTGATGACTCAGCAGCCACCATGGAGGTGAGAAGTCAGTGGCATGACATATTTAAAATTCTGAGAGAGAAAAATTGCCAACCAAGAATTCTTTATCCAGCAAAGCTCTCCTTCAAATTTGAGGGAGAGCTTAAATTTTTCACAGGCAAACAAATGCTGAGAGAATTTGCTAACCATCAATATGTTGTGTACAAGAGACTCATCTTACACACAGGAACACAAAGAAATTTAAAGTGAAAGGATGGAAAAAAATTTCATGCAAGTTACAGCCAAATGAAAGCAGCAGTAGCAATAATAATCTCAGATAAAATAGGCTTTATATGCCAAGATGTGAGAGTCAAAGAAGGCCGTTGAATTCTAATAAAAGAGACAATTCAACAAGAAGAAATAAGAATCATAAATGTTTATGCACCCAATCAAGGTGCCCCAAAATACATGACACAAACATTGGCAAAACTAAAGGAAGCAATAGATGTTTCCACCATAATTATGAGAAACTTAAGTGCATCACTCTCTCCTATATATAGATCAGCCAGACAGAGGACTGGATATTGTAAACCTAAACAAATCTCGTAAATGAATTTGAATTAATAGAAATATATATAACATTACATCCCAAACCATCAGGAAATATATTCTCTAGTGCTCATGGAACTTTCTCTAGAATAAATCTTATACAGGGCCATAAAACAAGCCTCACTCAATTTAAAAATATATTGAAATTAATCAAAGCACATTCTCTGATCACAATCAAATGCAATTAGCTATCAACAAACAACAGAGACCCAGAAAATTCAAAAATACCTGAATGTTAAACAACACACTCCGAAACAATTAGTGGGTTAAAGAAGAAATAGCAAGGGAAATTGTTAAATATAGAGAGAAAAATGAAACAGAACACAACATATCAATACCTATAGGATGCAGCAAAAGTGATACTGAGGGGGAATTTATAGCTCTAAATGCATACATTAAAAAGAAGAAAATGCTAAAATAGAAAACCTAATGGAGCAACTGAAGAAAACAGAAAATCAACTGCAAACTAACACTAACCCTAGCAGAAGAAAAGAAACAAGGATTAATGCAAAAAAAAAAAAAAAAAAACAAGATTGACAAGCCCTTAGTTAGACTGACAAAATCAAAAAGAGAGAAGACCCAAATAAAGAAAATGAATGAAAGAGGTGATATTACTGTGGATCCTGAAGAAATGTAAAAAATTAAAAGAGGATACTATGAACAACTGTATGCCAACAAACTAGATAATATAGAGGAAATGGACAATTTCCTGGGAAGACATGAACAACCCCCACTGACCAGAGAAGAAATAGAAGATGTTAACCTACCAATCATGAGCAAAGTTATCCAAGCAGTCATAAAAAAGCTTCCCATAAATAAATTCCTATGGGCAATAGGCTTCAAAGTGGAATTCTACTAAACTTTCCAAAAATAAAACCTGACAGTAATCTTATCTAAACTCTTTCAAAACATGGAGGAAAATGGAACTCTACATAACACATTTCATGAAGTTAACATCACTCTAATACCAAAGCCAGTTAAAGATGCTATAAGAAAGGAAAACTACAGGCCAATCTCTCTAGTGAATATAGGTGCAAAAATTCCCAACACAATACTTGCAAATCGAATCCAAAGACACATTTAAAAAAAATCATCTGAGCAACAAAGAGGGATTCAGAGGGATAACTGTAGGCACAATTATAAGCAGGCCTATCCTATCCTTTACAATAACAGCCTTCTTAAGGGCAAGTCCTGTGATAGAGGATTTGGCACATCAACCAGCCAGTCCTCAATGTTTGTGAGAGCATCAGCAACCACCTAAGTGAGGAAGCCCAACATCTCAGCATTTTCCCCCAGCTTCTCAGGAGGCCTCCAAATATTCTTTTCATTTTTTTAAAATTAATGTTATCAAAAAGTTAAAAAAAAAAAAACAGAAAATAGAAAACATTTCAAACAAAACCAAAGGAATAAGAAAAAACATAAAATAACTGCATTGCTTCCAAAATGTCCCTACACTACCACAAGAAAATGTACAGATTATAACCCAGAAAAGGAGTAAGAAAAACAGATGACCTAAGATAATTACATTTCTGTGAACTTGTTCCTACCATACTCTCCAGAAATTAAAAAAAAAAAAACATAGTTATTCCTGAGCATTCCCTGAATGTTAAATTTATCCATGATAAGTTATCTGTATTTATTAGATTTCCATTCTCCCTTCACTAGTTGCTATCTATTCCTAGGTCCTCTTCATTCTACATTTTATGCCATTAATTTTACATTTTTCAGTGTTCACTTTGGTAGTAACATATATTTGTTTTTTTTGTCCCTGGCTTATTTTGCTCAGCTTACATTTTCAAGGTTCTTCCATGTGTTCTTTCACAACATGTTTCCTTCTTACTGCCATTTAGTATCCCATCATGTATAAAAACACATTTTATTTATCCCCTCAAATGTTGAAAGACATTTGGGTTGTTTCCATCTCTTGGCAATTGTAAATGTTGCTGCTGTGAACATTGCTGTGCAGATATCTGTTCATGTCACTGCTTTCAGATTTTCCAGGTATATAACTACCTGCACATTTTATCAAGATTTTTTCTCACACCAATCATCTAAAGTATAAAGTGAGTTGATCACTATACCATCATATAGTTCTTCTTTCATGACCCCATTGTAATTTGTAATATTTTCCTTATAACAGAAAAAGTGAAAATAAGAATAAAAAATAAGAGTTAAAAAAGAAAACACCCAAATCATCCCCCTGCCACCCTATTTTTCCTTTAGTTTCTTGCCCCCATTTTTCTACTCTCCATCCATATATTGGATAAAGCAGAGTGTGATCCACAAGGCTTTCACAATCACATTTTCACCCCCTGTAAGCTACAGTGTTATACAATCATCTTCAAGGTTCAAGGCTACTGTTCTGTAGTTTGTTAGTTTCAGATATTTACTACTAGCTATTCCAATTCATTAAAATCTAAAAAGAGTTAGTCTATATAGTGCATGAGAGCACCCACCTGAGTGATCTATTGACTCCATTTGGAATCTCTTAGCCACTGAAACTTTATTTCATTTCATTTCACTTCCCCCTTTTTGGTTAAGATGTTCTCCATCCCACGATGCCAATCCAGATTCCTCCCTGGGAGTCATATTCTCTTTTGCCAGGGAGATATACACTCCTGGGTGTCAGATCTCATGTATGAGGGAGGGCAGTGATTCCACCCTCCAAGTTGGCTTATTCTCCTTTAGTTTAATTCTCTTTCCTTTTTTGATTTTTAGTTGTCAATTTTTCTTTCTTGTTCTTTTTCTTTTGTCTCTGCCTTCTTTGACTCTTTCTCCTTCTTTGTGGAAGAAATGGAGTTGTCCTTTCATGCATAAGGAGGATGATGGTGAATGCATAAATATGTGATTATACAGGCATCCATCAATTGTTTACTTACCATGTAATGTACGGTGGGTTGAAAAAAAGCCATCTTAAAAAAGGGTTAATGCAGAAACCTTGAGGGTACTATATTGAGTAAAATAAATCAGATACATAAGGACAAATATTGTATGGCCTCATTGATATGAACTAATCATAATAAGTAAACTCATAGACAAGAAATGTAAGTTACCAGGATATAGAATGAGGCTAAAAATGGGGAGCAATGATTTATTGTGTGCAGAATGTTTAACTAGGTTGGACTAAGTGTTTATAAATGGACAGAGGTGATGTTAGCACATGATAGTGAGCATAACTAACAGTGCTGAATGGTATGTGAATGTTGTAGAAAGGGGAAACTTAGAATCACATTTCATCAGAGGAATGTTGGATGTTAAAATATGGGAATGTGTAAAACAGTGAACATGGGGTGGACAATGTCCATGATTAACTATACAAATATTAGAAATCTCTTTCATGAGCTAAAACAAATATATGACAGTATAACAAGAAGTTAATAATTTAAGGGTATATAGGGAATATATTCCTATTACAAACTATATTCTACAATTAGTAGTATTTTAACATTCTTTCATCAACAGTAATGAATGTAGTGTACCAATGCTATGTGTCAATAATGCAGGGGGTTTGTTTCGGGGTATGGGAGGATATGAGTTTCCTTTTTTGCCTTTATTTCTTTTCTGGAGTAATGAATATTTTCTAAAAATGGAAACCAAATAATTTGTGGTGATGGATGCACAGGTCTATGATGGTACAATGGGCAACAGATTGGCACTTTGGATCTTTGGATAATTGTATGGTATGTGAACAATCTCAGTAAAATTAAATTTCAAAAAGTTAAAGGGGAAAATTTACACTTATTAAACGAGTGAAGATGAAATTTTTTATAAAACACTGTTGGCAAGAGTGTCAAGAGTCAAGTATTCATATACATTGCTTGCAAGGATATCAATTTAAATCTGTACCTTCATGGAGAAAATTGTGGTGATATCTTTCACAATCACAAATGTAGATACCTTTGACACAGTATTTCCATTTTTAAGAATTCACTTTACACATAATCTGCTTTCATATGTGTACATCCACTTATATATAAGTGGTTATCCCTGCAACACTGTCTGGAAATAAAAGATCAGAAGCAACCTAAATGTCCATGAAGAGAGGACTGGTCTGTGATAGATCCATATGATGAAACATGTAATTTGCAAAACAGAACAAGGAGATGTTGTATATAACTGTAGAGTAGCATCTTCAAAATTTAAATTGGAAAGCAACTTGAAGAGAGTAGTGTAGTAGACTACTCAGTATGTGTATATGTATATACATTTTCTTGTATGAGGGTTACTGATTTTTGGAAGAACACAACAAGAAAATGATGATCTGTCTTTGGGGAGAGGAAATGAGTGGCTAAGAAATGGGAACAGGAGGAATTTTCACTGTAAATCCTTACTTTTTGGGATTTCTAGCTATGTGAACAGTTTAAAAAATAAATTCAAAATTATAAAAAATCATGCATTCATAAGCCTTCCTTATTGCCCATGTAATTTTCAAATCTTTTATCAATCAACAAATTAAACAGCATCTAGAAATTAAAGTTACATATCTTATGAGTAAAAGTGAAGAATATTTTAAATACCATTCTTGATGATACACTTCTCAGTTTTCAGAAGTTCCATTTTGAAACTATGCAAATATTTGTACAGGGCCAGCACTAATGCCTGGTAGGCTCTAAAAGGAGTTTCCATAGACTTCTTAGGAACACAACTACTTCTAGTGAATGAACTTTCAGCATTGTGACCCATGACTTCATCGTGAACTCTTGGAGTTGAAACACAACCTGACCATACACTGCTATTTTTCCTAATACTGATCATAAACAGTTCTATTATAGGAAGCAAACCACAATGACTTAAAGTCAGTCTTCTATAAACATTTAAATTCATCCCCCCTTAAATAAAGCATGCTTTTGTGTGTGGCTGTTTTAAACAGTAAGCTTATTAGAAGGAAAATGTAAAAAAGATGAATATTAATGTTTTTTTCATTCAATGAAAAACAAATCCCCTTTATTTCCTACTCATAATATCAAGTAATAGAATCAATTTCTAACACCCATTTCTCAGCCTTTAGCTTGGAGGGATATTTTTCTTTTTGTAATTTTCATTGTAGTAACATACATAAAACTGAAAATTTCCAAGTGTGAATTCAGTAGTATTAATTACTTTAAAAATATTGTGCTACCAACAACAATATCCATTACACCAACATTTTCATCACTTCAAACAGCAGCTCTGCACCCATTAAACAATAACACCCTTTTCCCACCCTGAACTCTTGGCTCCTCATAGCCCATAATCTACTATTTGCCTCTAAGAAACTCTTAGGTATTCTTCTAGGTATTTCATACAAGTGAGATCACACAATATTTGTCTTTTTCTGTCTGGTGAATATTAAGTTTTATATTCAAAGCAAATAAAGCCTTAATTTCTACAGAACATAGAACTGAGGTTTATACTTTTTAAAACACATATAAGGAAATTGTAGTATATGCAAAAAAATTTATAGTATAGATCTTTCTGATTTTAGCATATGAAACTTATGAGCTTTTCCCAATACAGAAAGACAAAAAAACAAAAACCCCAAATAAAAAATATCAACTTCACAAACAATATTAAAGAATTCCCTTTAATTTTACAAATTAACAAATTCACAACTTAATTCTATAGTAAATACAAATAACTTATGTGTCAAATGAGTTATCACAATATTGTTTCTCACAGTTACCTTCCCATCTACCAATTGAAATATAAAGAGCATTTATTACCCCTGAAAGTAACATGAAATGAAATAAAAAGAATGAAGGTACTTTAAATCTAGAAAAATATTCATTACAGTAGTGCCTAAGAAATTTTAATGAAAGATTCAGAATTGTGTATGGGGGTATTACAACTTCCAAAGGTCAGATAATAAAAAAAAGAAAGACATAAACTTTGTACCTGATTTCCCTAAGATGCAAGACATTTCAATATCATCTTGGAGAGGAGTCCAAAAGACTGTACTTAAAGAATTTGCATCCACACACAGACAACCCAAACAGATCTTCTTATTTTTAAGAAGGTTATTATATAGTACTTTATGGCAAAGAATACCAAAACCTGAAAATTTCAGTAGTAACCACACTGCATGTTGTATTTTTCATTTCCATTTCATGTGAATACAATCTAAATTCTTAGATCTGGCTTCCTGATATGGAACACAGGTTAAATCTTATGGCTATATGCTGCCCATTAAAAACACAAAGCAGCAAACTAGGGAACCTCACTTTAAACACAGATATTTAAAAAGTGGTGGACTAATCTAATTAAATCACATATTAAATTATTTAAGATGGAAAGAGGTAAATGTGTCAAAATGTCATGTTCTGCCATCAAACCTGAAGTCTGGGTTTCCTGATTCCTCCAATCCTGCTGCACACATAGAATTGTTTTGGGGTCATACCTAAGGGTCTGTTTCCAGTTTGCATGTGAAAAACCCCTAAATATGTTTCTTAAACAAAACAAAATTTCACTTCTCATTATTAATTATGTTAATCATCCTTACTATAGCATTTCCTGAATAACATGTATTGGTAACAACTCTGTCTTCTGGAACATATAATGGATCACTGTTATATAACTGCTGATGCCTATTAGATGCTAAATATCAAAAGTCTATATAAAAGATTCTAATCAACCAAAAGTTCATGTCAAAGAACAGATGCAATTAATTGGTAACAACCAGAAATCAATTAGCAAAGAAATATAACAAATACTTTAAATATCTTCCCACATTGATTTCCATAAATCTATTGAAATACTCTTAGAGAAGCTCTCTCAGAGTAATTTCAATTGTTAGGTTTACTGCTGATTTAGCCAAATGTTTAAAACTATGCATTGTGGAAATTTTTGGAAAACAATGATGGTAGTTTTGTAATAAGGGCAAAAGAACAGCAATCAAATCATGATCTAATATATACCAGCTCATTCACTTTGAAAATAACAACAAAAAATCAAAACAGAGGTTATAATTTAGTGAAAAGTTATTTTTAATAATTAAAGAATCAAAAACAGTGTTCAGTTAAAACTATTAAAAATAAAATAAGTTTAAATTTCTGATTAGTGAATTGTATCAAAGGCAGATGTTTCTAAATCAAAGTTTATTTTATCATTTCATTAAATGAAAAATTCAGCTCCTTACCAGAGAGCAGTTAAATTGGAGTGCAAATGTAAACCATGAGAAAAGTGGGAGGACCTGGCTCCCCAGTACTGAAGGACCTCCTGCTGTTCCAGCCAGTTCCAGTCATCTGTATCACCTACTGGAAATAAATTTAAAAACAAGTACACTTGGTGAACTTTGCCACAAAATGACCTGGACTATGGCTCCATTCAAATATACAACAGAAAGAACTTGCTAAAATAACAGCTAACGGATGTTTATATACGTAATAGTGAATTTAAAAGCATGCATATTGATACAAACAAATGTACAATATATATAAGTAAATATTCCATTAGCTAGAATGTAAAATAATATATTGTTAAATTTTAAAATGACTCAGTGAATGAAAATATACAGTGTATGTGAATCATCCAATAAAGAAGCTGAAATGGTAAACAAAGAGTCTCCCCAACCTCCCCCAAAGCCTCAGGACTGGTACTAAGTTGTCAAGGATTAGATGATCAAATCTCTATTTCATACAGGTTGTCAGAGAGCACAGAAAAAGGGAAAGGTGTCAATACCTCAAGAGACTAATAAAACCTTGATAATATAGCCAGATATAGAACTGATGAGAACAACAATTTATCAAAGAATAAAGATGAAAAATCCTAAACTAAAAAATTGCTAACTCAATCCAATAATGTATTTAAAAATAACAAAATGACCGAGAAAGTTTACCTCAAGAATTTGAAGACAATTTAATTCCAGAATTTCTATCAATGTAGTAATAGAGCAAAATAGGAAAATCAGAAGATTTTCTCACTGGTATCAAGTAGAACTTGGTACAGATCAACATTTATGATTAAAGACCCCAAAAACAGCACGAAAAGAAGGATATTGCCTTAATTTGATAAAGAACACATACCCAAAATATATACCAAAAATCCATCACCCTTAATGGAGGAATTTCAGGTACAACCCCTTAGGATGAGTTCTAAAATTCACTGTTATTGTTTATAGGCCAGAGGCAGGGCTAACAGATCAGATAAAAAGCCATGGCCAGTGTGTTACAGAGAAAATACTGGTGTAAGAATTGGTAGGAAGAGATAAAAATACCAATATTTTGCAGATTGGTATTGCAGATTGGTATTGCAGATTGGTATTGGATTGCAGATTGGTATTGCAGATTGGTATTGGATTGCAGATGACACTAATCATGTATATAAAAAAGACCAATAAAATCAACAAAATACTATAATTAATATGAGAGCTTGGCAAGGATGCTGAATGTAATACCAACATATGAAAACCAATAGTGTTCCCCAGATGATGAATGAACAACAACAAAAAAGGCATCATTCACAAGAACTGTTAAAGATGTAGAAATCAACAAATGAATCTAGTGAAAGACAGGAAATACTGAATAAATGTACATATAGTAAAAATGTCAATTCTCCCCAAGTTAAATTTATAAATTCAATGCAATCCCAAACAAAACTCTAGTGGGATCTTTTTTAAAGGAAAATGTCATACTATTTATAGAACATACATGAAGAATAAAGGCTCATAAATAGCTAAGTCAATTTCAAAAGAAACAGAGTATTGGAGGAAGACTTGGCTTCTATATATTAAGGCATATTGTAAGCCACTTAAGCAAGAATAGTCTGTTCCTGGGCCAGATTCACAATAAAGGAACAGAATAGAAAGTTCAGAATAAAAACATGACTAGATAATGTCAGTATGATAAAGGTAGAATCACAAAGCAAGGTGGAATATTGGATTCTTTACTAGATGTTGAGAAAATTGGCTCAAGACATGGGAGAAAAGTAAACTGGATCCATTAGCCTCACTTTATGTACAGAAGTGGTTCCCAAAGTTACTAACAATCTGAACATAGATAAAAGAGCAAACAGAAGGAAAATACAGTCTTTGTAGGGAAAACCAAACACTAACCATATCATGAAAAATTCATTGGTTTGACTACAATAAAATAAAATAAAATCATGGATTTTGTTTGGAAAATGTTACAAGTCAGACAACTGACTAGGAGTTGATGCTGGCAATGTAAAAATCCTAGGGAATTAATATCTAAATATACAGAGAACTCTGAGGGGTGGAAAGAAAGGACATGAAACCCAAAAGAAAAGTAAGCAATGTTTACAGGCAATTCACAGAAAGGGCAAGCTGGATAACCAACAAATACATAAGGAAGTCCTGCCGAATTACTAGTTAGACAAGTGCAAATGAAAACAATGGCTAAGATGAGAATGGTGGATATTACCAAGTACTGGTGAGGTTCAGGGTGTGAGGTATGAATTTACATCCCTTGTACAGGTCAGTAATAGACACAAATGAGGAAGTGCATCACAGTTCTAGATGTGGTAAAAGGGAAGTGAAGGCCACTCAGAGTTGATCAACAAGGGAACAGGTAATAGAAATATATTTGTGAACTGCAGAATACTATCCAGCTCTTAGAAGCAGGGAAGAAATTTGGTCAGATATTAGAAACAGAGTTGAATGAAACAAGTTAACAGAACAAATTTATGCATAGCATAATACCAGATATGTAATTTAAAAACACACATACATTAAATAATACAATGCATTTGATAAGAACTCAGCATATTTAAGAACATCAATATCAAATTCATGGAAATGGGTGCCTATGACTGCGCTGGAAGAGAAAGGGAAATAGGAGTAGAATTCTGAAATAACATAAAAGAAGAGATAAACTGATCTAAAAGCCCTTGCACATTTCATTCTAGACTGAGTGACATGATTAATTCCATGCTCAGCCCTGGAAGTCCAATTAAAGAATGTTTTTTAAAATGAAATAACAAAAGAAGAAACTAGAAAGTCATCATGATGCTAAATCATCTTTAATTACTTTATATCCAATTTGGCATAGTTTAAAGGAAATCAATGAGGACTGACCACAGAAACCAATTCAACTTACTACTATTCACTTCATTACTGTGTGACCATGGGAGACCACCACAACTGGGCCTTTGAAAAAGTAGATGTACAAGATTCATCTCTAAGCCTGCTTCTATCTCTTTCTAGATTCTAACAATTCATAGTTCCTACTATAAACTGAAATTGCAGACATTCAAATTGAAAATTAAATAACATAGATCTTTTCCTTTTATTTAGTTACTAACCTCAGCAAAGTCAATCCTTTTTCAATAAAAAATAAATTGAAATATTTAAGACTAATATAACATTCTCAGAAGTATCTTTGAAAAAAGGAATAAAATTGCAATCTAAATTCCATTTTGACATTAATTCTACAGTGCTACTATTTTTGGCACTGTATTAAAAAGAATTAAGGTTTAAAAATACTTGTCTTATAAGGATGGGAAAGTATATCAACTTGAATCACATGAAACTGATTCTCATATCTTGCATTTCCTTCTAGGGAATTCTATTAGGAAATGACACCATTATCCAAAAATACTGAACACCTTTCCAGCTGACATGAAACCCTGGTTTTCTGTTCTGATATTGTCCTGTCCACCTGAATTCCAGAGTCCTCTCTGCTTAAAGGCTGCTGTTCATCTTCATCTTCACTTTCTTTGAACCAATTCTGATTACAAAAGAAAATTCAGCTTACTCAGAGAGTATGAGAATTGGAGCTATTTAGGTAAGAAGATTAAGAAAATCACAGGAAAAAAGTGTTTCTATATATACCAAATGAAGTATACCAAATGAAACCCTCTTCTAATTGTCTTGAAAGTGCCTATTAAACAAATTGAAATATTTTGGTGTCAAAAAATCCAAGATTCACAGCTCCTTGAAGGACCGTGGTAGTCAAACTCTTTAACCTCTCAGCAATAGTGAATTGTTACAAAATTCTAATAAAATAAATCTTCCATGATTAACTATTCTAGTTTAGAAAAGAATATTTGTTTTAGTTAAATTGTTCTAGAGCATAAGGACCAATAAGAATCATTAATATCAGAACATATTTTCTGTATCTCACTCAGCATGCATTTATAATTTAACAGCAAAATGACTACAACTTATCAGTGTATATATTTTTGGACCAAGTTGAATTTTTTCATCTTCCATCAAGTATTTTCCTCAGTCAAAATCATCTTGCTTTTATAAAATGTAACCAAAGAACCTCATCAGCTTAATCACCAATCTTTCTGTAAAAAAGCCAAAAATATAGGGAAAAAAGTCTTTAAACAAAATAATGTGAACTCATTTTGCCTTAAAACAAAATAAAAGGCACTCAAATATATTGAAACATCCAAAAAACTGATATTCTAGTATTTTAAGTTCTAACATTTATATTTCCAATAGGGATAGTCCTTTTTATATAATTGCATGCAGTTTAACTTGTAAAGTAAGAACTTATGTTTTAATTGAAATTATCTTCTCCAAAAGGAGACAAGTGCATCCACAGCAACAAATATTTTAGTTTTTAGTTCCATTGACTTGTACAATTTCTCATGCTGGGGCCTGGTTCAGTGCCCATATCCACACCATGTAGACAGGTGCCAGTCTGGGGTGTGCTTGGAGTCCATATACCTGGGGTGTAGACAGGTGAAGGCTTTGGGCCCAGCTTGGAGCCCATATAACTGAGGTATGGACAAGTGGAAGCTGGGGTCCAGCTTGGAGCCCATAAAATTGTGGTTTTGATAGGTGGAGCCTGGGGCTTGTATTGAGATCCAGACAACTGTGGTTTTGACAGTTGTAGGCATGTGGCCCAGCATGGAGCCCATATACCAATGGGGTAGACGGATGGAGGCTGGGACCTGGCCTGGAGCCCAAATTACCACAATGTATATGGGTGGATGCTGGGGCCCAATCTGGACACCATATACCTCTGATGTATACAGGTGAAGGATAGGGCCTGACTCACAGCCCATATCCACACAATGTAGACAGGTGGAGAAGATGGGCCAGGCTTAGAACCCATATATCTGTGGTATAGATGGGTGTAGTCTGGGGCACAGCTTGGACCCATATACCTGTGTGGAGATAGGAGGAAGCTGGGAACAGCTTGAGCCCATATATATGTGTAGACAGGCAAAAGCAGGGCCTAACTTGGAGACCATATTCCCACAAGGTAGATAGATGGTGGCTTAGGCCAGGATCAGAGCCCATATACCTGTCTACCAGACAGGTGGAGAGTACGGACTACCTTGGAGCCCATATACCAATAGTGTAGATCAGTGGAGGCTGGAGCCTGGCTCAGAGCACATATCTCAATATTATAGGCAGGAGACTTGGGGCCCAGTATGGAAAACATATTCTTGTGGGGTAGACTGGTGGAACCTCAGGCCCACCTCAGGTCCTTTATCCAAACTGTGAATTTGGGTAGATGCTGGGGCTTGGCTCAGAGCCCATATCCCCACAGTATAGACAAGTGGAGGCTGCAGCCAGGTTGGAATCCATATACCTGTGGTGTTGACAGGTGGGGGCTAGGGTCTGGCTCAGATATATCCTCACAGTGTACATGGATAGAGGTGTGAGGCCTGACTTGGAGCCCATATAACTGTGGGGTAGACAGGTGTAGGCTGGTGTATGTCTCAGAGCACATATACTCACACTGTAGACAGGTGGAAGTCATGCAGGTCTTGGAGCCCATATCCCCACAGTGTATACAGGTGGAAGAATGGGACCCAGCTTGGAGCCCATATACCTGTGGTGTAGACAGCTGAAGGCATGGGACCAAGCTTGGAGCCTATAAACCTGTGGAGTAGACAGGTGGAGGCTGGGGCTCTGCTCAAAGCCCAAAATACTGTGGTGTAGACAGGTGGAGGCCTGGGGACAAATTTGGAGCCCACATACCTGTGGGGTAAATGGGTGGAGGCTGGGGTCAGGCTCAGAGCCCAGATATCTGTGGGGTAGATGAGTGGAGGCTGGAGCATGGCTTGGAGCTCAAATGCCCACAAAGAAGAGGGGAGGAGGCAGGGGCCAAGCTTGGTGTCCATATACCTTTAGAGTAGACATGTGGAGGCTAGGGCCCAGCTAAGAGCCAATTTCCCCACAGTTTAGACAGTTGGAGGCCAGGGCCCAGCCCAGAGCCCCTAACCCCACCATGTAGATTGGTGGAGGTGTGCTGCCCAGCTTGGAGCCCATGTACCTATGGTATAGACAGGTGGAGACTGGGGTCCAATTGGAAGCCATATACCTATGGGGTAGATAGGTGTAGGCAGGGGCCCAGCTCAAAGCCCATATATATGTGGTGTAGACAGATGGAGGGTAGGGCCAAGTTCAGAACCCTCATACCTGTGGGATAGACAGGTGAAGGCTGGGGGCCAGCTTTGAGCCCATATACCTGTGGGGTAGATGGGTAAAGTCTGGGGCCTGGCTCGGAGAGTATGTTTCAAAAGTGTAGACAGGTATAGGCTAGGGCCCAACATGGAGCCCATAAACCTGTAGTGTAGAAAGTGGAGGATGGGGTCCAGCTTGGAGTTCATACATGTGTGGTTTTTGGGCCTAACTTAACACCCATATCACAAAAATGTAGACCGGTATAGGCTAGGGCCAAGCATGGAGCCCAAATAACTGTGGTGTAGGCGGGAGGAGGCTGGGGTCCAGCTTGTAGCCCATATCCCACAATGTATATGTTGGAGGTGGTAGGGCTTGGTTTGTTGCCCATATACCTGTGGTGTAGACAGGTCAAGGCTAGTGCCTGGCCAAGAACCCAGATAACTATGGTTTAGAAAGATAGAAGTCTTTGGCCTAGCTTGGAGCCCATAGACCTTCATATATGGTTGGAGGTCGGGACCTAGCTCGGAGCCCATATTCCCAAATTGTAGTTGCCCAGTGTGGAGCCCACATACCTGTAAGGTAAACAGGTGGAGGCTAGTACCCAAATCAGAGCACATAGCCCCACAGTTTAGATGGGTGGTAGCTGGGGCCTAGCTCCAAGTCCATGTACATGTAGTGTACAGAGGTGGAGGCTGAGGCCCAGCTTGGTGCCCATATAAATGTAGGGTAGATTTGGGGAGGCTTGGGCCTAGCTCAGAGGCCATATCCCCATAGTGCAGACAGGTGGAGACCTGAGGCTTGGCTAAAAATCCATGTACCTGTGCCATAGAAAGGAGGAGACTAGGTCCTGGCTTGGAGCCCACATTCCTGCATTGTAGACGTGTGAAGGCTGGGGGCCGGCTTGGAGCCCATGTACCTATGGTATAGACAGTTGGATCCGGTGGCCCAGCTTGGAACCCATATACCTCTGGGGCAGACAGGTGGAGTCTGGGGCCCAGCACAGAGTGGATATACCTGTGTTGTAGACAGGTAGAAGCTGGAGCCAGCTTTGTGGCCATATACCTCTGGGATAGACAGGTGAAGGCTGAGGCCCAGCTTGGAGCCTCTTTCTCCTCTTGCAGATGGGTAGAGGCTGGGGCCCAGATTGGAACCCATATAGCTGTAGTGTTGACAGGAGGATGCTGGAGCCCAGCTGAGATCCCAAATACTTGTGGTGTAGACACTTGAGGCTGGAGCCTGGCTCAGAAGCCAAATAATTGTGGTGTACACAGGTGGAGGCATGGGACCCAGCTTGGAGCCCATATATCTTTGTGTTAGATGGTTGGAGGTGTGGGCCCAGCTCAGAGACCATATTCCCACAGTGTAGACAGGGGTAGGCTGGGAACCAGCTCAGAGTCGATATCTACACAGTGTAGATGGGTGCAGGCATGGGCCCAGCTTGAAGCCCATATGCATGTGGGGTAGAAAGGTGGAGGCTGGTCCCAGCTCAAGCCCATATCAACACAGTGTAGATGGGTAGAGGCTGGGGCCTTGCTTGGTGCCCATATCCCCACAGTATAGATGTGTGAAGGTTGGCAATTGGCTTGGAGCTTATATCTTGTCATTATAGGTGGGTGGAGACATTGGACACAGCTTGGAGCCCATATAACCATGGTGCAGAAAGGAGGAACCTGGGGTTCCACTTAGGGACCATACAACTTGGGGTAGATTGGTAGAGGCTGTGGCCTGGCTCAAGCCCATATCCCCACAGTGTAGACAGGTATAGGCTAGGGCATGGCTTGGTGCTCATATCCCCACAGTTTAGACAGGTGGAGGCAGGGGTACAGCTTGGATCCCTAATATCTCTGGGTTAGACAGGTAGATGCTGGGGCCCAGATCAGAGACAATATTCCCACAATGTAAACGGGTGGATGCTGGGGCCCAGATTTGAGTCCATATATCTGTTGTGTAGACAGGTCATAGCTACAGCCTGGCTTGGATCCCAAATAATGGTAGTGTAGACAGGTGGGTATGTGGGGCAGAGCTTGGAGCCCATATACATCTGCATAGACAGTTGGAGAATGGGGCCTGGCTCAGATACATATCCTCACAGTGTAGATGAGTGGAGTCTTGGGTCCTCACTTAGAGGATGTTCTGGTTTTCTAATGCTGCCATTTTGCAAAACACCAGTAATGGATTGGCTTTTATAAAGCAGGTTTATTTGGTTACAAAGTTATAGTCTTAACATCATAAAGTATCCAAGGTAAGGCATCAACAACAGGATACCTTCACTGAAGGATGGACATTGGTGACAGGAAAACCTCTGTTAGCTTGGAAGGCACATGGCTGGTGTCTGCTTGCTCCCAGGTTGTGTTTCAAATGGTGTTCTCCAAAATTTTGCTCTTGGGGCTTTTTGTCCTCTCTTAGCTGCATATCTGAGTTCCTTCTGTTTGTCAGCTCTTTTATATGGCTCTAATGATTTAATTAAGACACAACCTGAATGGGTGGGGTAATACTTCCATGGAAATTATCCAGGAAAGGTCTTGACCACAGTTGATTGAGTGAAAACAATCAATAGGTTCCAACCTAATCAACACTAATATGTCTGCCTCCACAAGATTGCATCAAAGAACATGGCATTTGGGGGACATAATATATCAGAACCGGCACAGAGGCCATATATCTGTGGTGGAGACAGGTGGAAGCAGAATCCAGCTACCCATATACCTGTGGTGTTTGCACATGGAAACTGGGGCCTGGCACAGAAACCAAACAACTCCCAGCTTGGAGCCCATAAACCTGTGGGGTAAATGGATGGAGACTGCGGCTCAGCAAGGATCCCATATATCTGTGAGGTAGATAGGTGAAGGCTGGTATCCAACTTGTAGCCCTTACATCTGTGGGGAAGAGATGTAGAGTTTGGGTCAGATCCCAGAACCCTACAATTTAGATGTG
The DNA here is from genome assembly GCF_015220235.1 of Choloepus didactylus. Taxonomy (NCBI): domain Eukaryota; kingdom Metazoa; phylum Chordata; class Mammalia; order Pilosa; family Megalonychidae; genus Choloepus; species Choloepus didactylus. The sequence goes on from NC_051310.1 coordinate 190,165,970, forward strand.
TCAAGAATGGGTCCCAACTTGGAGCCCATATCCCCATAATGTTTCTGGCTGGATGCATGGGGGCTGGGTATTAGACCATATACCTGTGATGAAGACAAATGGAGGCTGGGGCCCAGCTTGGAGCCCAGATACCTGTAGGGTAAATGGGTAGAAGCTGGGTACCAGCTCAGAGAACATATGCCCACATTGTATATGGTTGGAGGTGTGGGGCCCACCTTGGAGTCCATAGACAAGTGGTGTAGACAGGTGGAGGCTGGGGCCTGCCTTGGAGCCCATATTCAGGCAATGTAGACAGTGGTAGGCTGGGGCCTGGCTTGTAGCACATATACTCATGTTGTAGACAGGTGGAGACTGGGCCCAGCTTGGATCCCATATCCCCACAGTGTAGATGGGTATAGGCTGGGGCCAAGCTTCAGGCACATATACCTGTGGTGTAGACAGAGGCCATGACCAACTTGGATCCCTATATCTGTCGAGTAGACAAATGGACCCTGGGGACTTGCTTATGGCCCATATCCCCATAATGTATATGGGTGGAGGCTGGGGCCCATGTTGGAACCCATAAACTTGTAGGGTAGATGAGTGGAGACTTGGGCCTAGCTCTGAGCTCATATCTCCACAGTTTAGACTGGTGGATGCTTGGGCACAGCATGGTGCCTAAATCCCTACAGTGTAGACAGGTGTAAGCCACAGCCTGGCTAGGAGTCCTTATATCTGTGTTGTAGACAGGTGCAACCCTGGGGTCAAGCTTGGAACCCATGATCCTGTGTGATAGGTGGAGGCTGTGACCCAACTTAGAGCTCATACCCCACAGAATAGACAGGTGTAGGTTGGGTTCCAACTTGGAGCCTATATAGCTGTTGTATAGATATATGGGTGTTGGGGCCCAGCTTGGAGACCATATTCCCACAATGTAGACAGGTGGATGCTGGTGCCAGGCTTGAAGCCCATATTCCTGCACTGTAGACATATGGAGATGTGGGGTCTGCTTAGAGCCCATATAACTGTGAGTTAGAAGGATGCTAGGTCCTGCCTGGGGCCCATATTCCTGCAGTGTAGACTGGTGTACCCTGGGGCCTGGCTGGGAGTCCATGTGCCCATGGGGTACACATTTGGAGGCATGGGTCCTGGCTCAGAGCTCCTGTACCCATGGGTAGACTGGCAGAGGCTGCTCCCGGTTCAGAGGCCATATCACCACTTTATTTACGGTATAAGGCTGGGGAACAGCTTGCAGTACATATACTTGTGGGGTAAGCAGATGGAGGCTGGGGTCCAGCTTGTAATCCATTTAACTGTAGTGTAGACAGCTAGAGGCTGGGTCCCATTTTGGACAGCATATAACTTGGGGTAGACAGGAGTACATTGACGCATGGCTCAGAGCCTATATTCCCACAATGTAGATGGTTGGAGGCTGGGGTCAGTCTTGGGGCCCATATCCCCACAGTGTAGATGGGTAGAGGCTGGGGCACAGCTTGGAGCCCATATAAATGTGGGATAGACTGGTGCAGGCTGGGTTCTGGCTCAGAGCACATATCCCGCAGTGTAGATGAGTGGAGGCTTGAGCCCAGTTTGGAGACCATATAACTGTGGCATAGACTCATGCAGGCTGGGGCCTGGCCCAGAGCCCATATCCCCACTATGTAGATAGTGGAGGCTGGGGCCCAGAATAGAGCCTATATTCATCTGGGTTGGAGAGGATGAGACTGGGGACTTGCTTGGAGCCCATATCCATATAGTATCGATGGGTGGAAGCATTGGGCCCAGATTGGAGCCCATAAACCTGAGATGTGGACAGGTAGAGGCTAAGATCCATCTTGTAGTCCATGTACCAGTGGGGTAGAGAGATGGGGCTGAGGCCCAGCTTGAAGCCCATATCCCCACAATGAAGATATGTGGAGGTGTGAAGCTCAGCTTGAAGTCCATATATGCTGGGGTTGACAGGTGGAGGCTGGGGTCTGGCTCAGGGCCCATATCCCCAGTGTAGACAGGTGGAGGATTAAGCCCAGCTCATACCCCAAATTCCTGCAATGTATATGGGTGGATGCTAGGGTCTAACTTAGATCCAATATACCTGTGGGGTAGACAGGTGGAGACTAGTGCCAAGCTTGGAGCCCATATTCCCGCAATGTATTCCCGACATGTAGCCCATATTCCCATAATTTTGATGGGTGGATGCTAGCAGCCAACTTGGAGCCCATATACCTCTGATGTAGACACGTTGATGCTATGGCCCAGCTTAGAGCCCATATACCTGTGGGTAGACTGGTAGATGTTGGGGCCTGGTTCTGAGCCCTTATTCCTACAGTGTACACAGTTGTCTGTTTCTCAGTTTGGAGCCCATACACCTGTGGGGTATACTGGTGGGGGCAAGGGTCCAGATTGGACCACATATTCCAAAAGTGTAGACAGGCAGAGATGTGAGGCCTGGCTTTGATCCCATATAAGTTTGGTGTAGAGAGGTGGAGGCTGGGGCCGAGCTCAGAGTCCATATACCCACAGTGAAGAAGAGTATAGGCTAGGGCCCAGTAAGAAGCCCATATACCAGCAATATAGACAGGTGCAAGCAGTGGCCCAGCTTGGAGTCATATCCCCTCAATGTAGACAGATGCATGGGGCCCAGCTTCAGCCATATAGCTATGGGGTAGACAGTTGGAGGCCAGGAGCCTGTATCTCCACAGTGTAGACTGGTGAATACATGGGACCCAGTTTGGCAACCATATAACTGTGGGGTATATGGCTGAAGGCAGGGGCCCAACTGAGAGCCTATATTCCCACAGTGTAGACAGGTGGAGGCTAGGTCCCAGCTATGAGACAATATACCTGTGGAGCAGACGGGTGGAGGCTGGGGCCTAAGTTAGAGCCCAAATCCCCAAAGTGTATATGGTTTAGAGACTGGGGCCCAACTTGGAACCTATATACCTATAGGGTAGACAGGTAGAGGGTGGGGTCTGGCTTGGAGCCCATATCCCCTCAATGTAGATGGGTAGAGGATGGGGCCCACCATAGGCCTGCATAACTTTGGTGTAGACAGCTGGAGGCTGGGTTTCAGCTTGCAGCCTCAATGTGGAAGTGTTTATTCTGGGGTCCACCTTGGAGCCTATATATCTTTGGTGCAGACAGGTGAAGTCTGGGTACTGGCTTGGAGCCAACTTACCTGTGGTATAGACAGGTGGTGGTTGGGGTCCAACTTGGAACCCATAAATCTGTGGGGTAGATGGATGGATGATGTGGCCAGGCAAGGAGCCCATATCCCCACAATGTAGATGTGTGTAGGCTGGGTCCCAGCTTTAAGCCCATATTCCTTTGGTATAGGCAAATGGATACTGTGGCCCAGCTTTAAACCCATATAACTGTGGTGTAGACAGGTGGAGGCTGGGGCCCAACTTGGAGCCCATATACCATAGTGCAGATTGGTAGGGGCATGGGACCTGGTGAGGAACCCATATAACTGTGGTGTAGAAAGGTGGAGACTGGGGCCTGGCTCTGAGCACAAATAACTGTGGTGTAGACATGAGGAGGTATGGAGCCCAGCTTGGAGACCATATACCTCTGGTGTACACAGATGGAGGTTGGGGTCTGGTTCACAGCCCATATATATGTGGAATAGAGAGCTGGAGCCTGGTGTTGGTTTGGAGACCATATCCCCTCAGTGCAGATGGGTGGAGACATGGGACTCAGCTTTGTGTCCATATACCTTTGTAGTAGAAATGTAGAAGCTGGGGCCCAGATCAGAGCCCATATCAGCACAGTGTACACATATGAAGGCTGGGGCCCAGCTAGGAGCCCATATACCTATGGTGTAGACAGGAGGAGCCTGGGATTCTGCTTAGAGCCAATATACCTTGGAGTAGACAGGTGGAGGCTACAGAGCTGCTTGGGTCCTATATGATCACAATGTTGGCCGGTGGAAGCCTGTGACCTGACACAGAGCCCATATAACTTTGAGATATTTAGATGGAGGATAGGGCACAGCTCAGAGGAGACCATAACCTCACAGTGTAGACAGGTAGTGACATGGAGCCCATCTCAGAGCCCCTATCCCATGGTGTAAACAGGTGGTGGCATGGGGCCTTGCTAGGAGCCAATATACCTATGATGCAAAAAGGTGGAGACTGGGGCCTGGCTCAGAGCACAAATAACTGTGGTGTAGACAGAGAGAGACATGAGGCCCAGTTTGGAGACCATATATCATTGGGATGGATGATGGGCAGAAGCTGGGGCCTGGCTTGGAGCACATTTTCCCATAGTGAAATGAATATATGCTGGATCCCAGCTTGGCACCCATGTATCTGTGGTGTAGACAGGTAGAGACCAAGTCCTGGCACATTATCATATTCCCACAATATAGAAAGGTGAAGGTGTGGGGCCTGACTCGGAGCCCATATACCTCTGGTGTAGACTGGTGGAAGCTAGGGCCTGGATCTGAGCCCAAATGATTGTGGTATAGACAGGTTGAGACTGTGGCCCTGCTCAAGCCCATATCCTCACAGTGCAGATGGGTGGAGGCTGGGCCTGGCATGGTGCCCATATCCCCACAGTGTAGATGAATGGAGGCTGGTGTCTAGCTAGGAGCTTATATCTCATCAATGTAAATGGTATATGATGTGGACTGGCTTGAGCCCATAATCCCACAGTCTAGACAGGTGGAGGCTGCAGCATGGCTCAGAGACCATATCACCAAATTGTAGGCCTGTGGAGGTCGGGGTCTGGATCAAAACCCATATCCCCACAGCATCGATGGAGCCCATACTCCTGTTGTGTAGACCTGTGGACTCTGTGGCCCAGATCTGAACTTGTATGTCTCTGGGGTAGACATATGGAGGCTGTTGCCAGGGTCAGAATGCATATAACCATGGTTTAGACAGGTCAAACCTGGAAACTGGCTTGGATCCCAAATAACTGAGGTGTAGACAGGTGGATGTGTGCAGCCCAGGTTGGAACCCATATACCTGTGCAGTAAATAGCTGGAGGCCAGGGCCCAGCTCAGAGCCCATATTCCCACATTGCAGACAGGTGGGGGCTACATCCTTGCTCCACCCAATATCCTCACAATGTAGATGGGAAGAGGCTGGGACAAGGCTAGGATCCCATAGTGTGACAGTGTAGAGAGGTGGAGGCTGGGGCCCAGCTCAGAGCCAATATCCCCATAGTGTAGATGGGTGGAGGTGTTGGGCCCAGCTTGGAGCTCACATACTCACAGTATAGATAAGTGGAGGATGGGGCCTGGCTCAGGCCCATATACCTGTGGGGTAATCAGGTGTACACTGGGGCCCAGCTTAGAGCTACAATTTGGGGTAGACAGGTGGAGGCTGTGGTGTGGCTTGGAGTCTATATTCCCACAGTGTAGACATTTGGAGTCTGGGGCCCAGCTTAGAATCCATATACCTGTGGTGTAGACAGGTGGAGGCTAGGGCTTTTCTTGGAGCCCATATCCCCAGTGTGTAGATGGGTGGAAGTCTGTGGCCTGGCTCAGAGTCCATATAGCTGTGGGGGAGAGAGGTGGAGGTTGGGGCCCAGCTTGGAGCTCATATACCTGTGAAGTAGACTGGTGGAGGCTGGGTCCTAGCTTGGAGCTCACATACCTTTGAGGTACATGGTTGGAGGCTGGAGATCAGCTGAGAGCCCATATTCCCACAGTGTAGACATGTGCAGGCTTGGGCCCAGCTCAGAGCCTGTTTTCCTGTAGTGTAGACAGGTCAAGGCTGGAGCCCAGCTGGGAGCACAAATAAATATGGTGTAGACAGATGGAGGCTTGGGCCCAGCTCAGAGCCCACATCTCCACATTATAGTCATTTGTTGCCTGGGACCCATCTTGAAGCCCATATACCTGTGGGGTAGAAAGGTGGAGGCTGGGACATTGCTCTGGGCCAATATCCCCCCACTGTAGACAGATGGGGGCTGGGCCCAGGCTTGGAGCCCATATTCCCACAATATGGATGGCTTGGGGAATGGGAGCTGGCTTGTTGCTCATATAACTGTGGGATAGATTGTTGGAGGCTAGAGCCTGGCTTGGACCCTATATCACCACAGTGTAGAGCAGTGTAGGATGGGTCCAATTGTTGAGTCCATATACCTGTGATCTAGACAAGGGACACTGTGTCCCAGCTTTGATCCCATACAATTGTGATATAGACCAGTGGGTGTTGGGCCTGGCTCATAGCCCATATAGCTGTGGGGTAGATGGGTGGAGGCTGGAGCCCAGCTGGGAACCCATGTATCTGTGGGTTAGATGGGTGGAGGCCGGGACCCAGCTCAGAGCTCATAACCACACATTGTAGAAGGGTGGAGGCTGGTGCTGAACTTGGAGCCCATGTATTTCTGGGGTAGACAAGTGGAAGCTGGGGCCCAGCTCAGAGACCATATTCCCACAGTGTAGACATGTGAAGGCTGGGGCCTGGCTCAGAGCCTGTAAACCTGTGGTGTAGACTGCTGGAAACTGGGGCCCAGCTCAGAGCCCATCAAACTGTGGTGTAGACTGATGGAGTTTGGGTCCTAGCTTGGAGCCCGTATGCCTATTGGGTAGATAGGTAGATAGGCTAGGGCCAGGCTAGGGCCCATATCCCTAAGGTGTAGACAGAGAGATGCCTAGGACCCAGCTTGGAGCCCCTATACCTGCGTTGTGGACAGGTGGAGGTTGGAGTCCAGCTCCAAGCCCTTATTCCCACAATGTATACAGGTGGTGGCTGTGGACTGGCTTGGAGCTCATATACCTCTGGTCTAGATAGATGGAGGATGATGTCTAATTTGGAGCCCATATAACTTTGTGGTAGACAGCTGAAGCTGGAGTCCAGCTTGGAGCTCATAATCTGTTGGGTACACAGGTGGAGATTGGGACATGGCTGGGAACCCATATTCCCACAATATAGAGGGGTGGAAGCTGGGGCCTGGTTTGGAGCCCATATCCCCACAGTGTAGACAGACATAGGCTGGGTACCAACTTGGAGCCCATGTACCTGTGGTGCAGACAGGAGGAACTGAAGTTTCAGCTTAGAGTCCATATACCTTGGGGTAGACAGATGGAGGTTGGGGCTGATAGCTGAGCCCATATATATGCGGTATCGACAGGATGAGGCTATAGCCCAGGTCAGAATACAAATAACAGTGGTGTAGACAGGTGGATGTGTGGGGCTCAGCTTGGAGCCCAAATAACTTTTGGATAGATAGCTGGAGGCTAGGGCCCAGCTCAGAGCCTATATTCCAATGGTATAGATGGGTGCAGGCTGAGGCCTGGCTCAGAACCCATATCCCCACAGTGCAGATAGTTGTAGTCTGGAGCCCAGCTTGGTGCCCATATACCTGTGTGGAGACAGGTGGAGGCTGGAACCATGATGGAGCCCATGTACCTGTGGTATAGAACATGGAATCTGAGGCTCTACTCAGAGACTGTATTCCTGCAATGTAGACAGTTAGTGGCTTGGGCCCAGATCAGAGCCCACGTATCTGTGGGTAGACTGGTGGAGAGTGTGGACCACCTTGGAGCCCATATACCCACAGTGTATATGGGTGGAAGATGTGGCTCAACTCAGAGCCCATATCCCAACAGTGTAAATGGGTGGAGGCTGGGGCCCAGATTGGAATCCATATACCTGTGGTATACACAGGTGGATGCTAGGGCCTTTCTCAGAGCCCATGTACTCACAATGTAGGCAGGTGGAGGCTGGGGCAAGGCTTGGGGCCCATATCCCACAGTGTAGACAGGTGTAGGTGTGGGGACTGGTTAGGAGCCCAAATAACTGTGGTGTAGAGGAGGAGGAGGCATGGGGCCCATCTTGGAGCCCATATACCTTTGAGGTAGACAGGTGAAGGCTAGGTTCTGACTCTGAGCTCATATTCTAGAAATGTACACAGGCAGAGGCAGTGGACAGCCAGCTTGGAGAGTATATACCTGTGGTCTAGACAGGTGGAGGCTGGAGTCCATCTTGGAGCCCATATATCTCTGGGGTAGACAGGTGGAGGTGTGGGACAAGATTGGATCCCATATACATATGGTATAGACTGGTGGATGCTGGGGTCCAGCTTGGAGCCCATAATCTGTGGGGTAGACAGGTGGAGGTGTGGGACAAGATTGGATCCCATATACATATGGTATAGACTGGTGGATGCTGGGGTCCAGCTTGGAGCCCATAATCTGTGGGGTAGAGAGGCTGAGATTGGGATATGGCTGGGAACCCATATTCCAACAATGTAGATGGCTAGGGCTGGGGCCCAGCTTGGAGCCCATATACCTCTGGGATAGACAGGTGGAGGCTAGTGTCTGGTTCTGAGCCCATATTCCCAAAATGTAGACAGATGGAGGAAGTGGAATACCTTGCAGACTATATACCTGTAGTCTAGACAGGTGGAGTATAGGGTCTATCTTGGAGCCCATATACCTGTGTGGTAGACACTTGGATGCTAGGGTCTGGCTTGGAGCCCATATCCCCACAGTGCAGACAGATGGAGGCTGGGACCTGGCTTAGACCCATATACCTGTGGGATAAACAGGTGGAGGCTGGGTTCCATTTCAGAGCCTATAGCCCTGTAGTATAGATGGGGGTAGGCTGGGGTCCAGTTTGAAGCCCATATACCTGTGTGGAGACAGGTGAATGCTTGGTCCCTGCTTGGAGCCACTATTCCCACAATGTAGACAAGTGGAAGCTATAGCTGAACTTGGAGCCCATATATCTGTAGGGAAGATGGATGGAGGCTGGGCCCTGCATAGAGCCCATATTCTCGCAATGTAGGTGGTGGAGTCTAGGGCCCAGCTATGAGCCCATATACCTTTCTGGTAGATAGGTGGAGGCATCTGTCAAGCTTGGAGCCCATATAACTGTGGGGTAAACAGGTGGAGGTTGGGGCCCAAGTCAGAGCCCATATTCCCACAATGTAGATGAGTGGAGGCTGGGGCCTGGCTCAGATCCCATCTACCTTTGGTGTAGATGTGGAGCCTGGGGCCCAGCTTGGAGCCCATATCCCCACAGTAAAGACAGGTGGAGGCTGGGGCACAGCTTGGAACCCATATCCCACAGTATAGATAGATTGTGTCATGGAGCCTGGCTCAGAGCCCATATACTTGAGTTGTAGACAGGTGGAGGCTGGGGACTGGTTCAGAGCACAAATAACTGTGGTGTAGACAGGAGGATGCATGGGGCCCAGCTTGGAGTACATATATCTGTGGGTTACATGGGTGGAATGTGGAGCCTATCCCAGAGCCAATATCACCAGTGTAGACAGATGTAGGCTGGGGCCCAGCTTGTAGCCCATATACCTATTGTATAACAGATGGAGGTTGGGGTCCAGCTTGGAGCCCATATTCTTGCAATGTAGAGGGGTGGAGGCCTGGGGCCTGCCTTAGAGCCCATATACCTCTGGGGCAGGTGGGTGGAGGCTAGGGTCTGTCTCAGAGCCTATATACCCACTATGTAGATGGGTGGATGCTGGGTTCAGCTTGGAACTCATATACCTGTGGTGTAGACAGGTGGAGGCTGGGCCTGGTTCAGAGTGCATATCCCCATCATGTGGGTAGGGGAAGTCTTGGGCCTGGCCTGGGTGTAGGATTGGAGAGCACAGGGCTCTTGAAATCCCCTCTGCCCTAGAATCCCCACCCCCAACACACACTGCTTCCCTTTTCTTTCCCTCCGGGCTCTGAGAGTGGAGGCAGTGTGGTCTCTGGTCTCAACCAGGAGGGTCCCCTGCTCTGAAAGGGTCTCAACTGGGGCCTCCTGATCCTCCCCCAACCCGTGGGCATGGGTGAGTGGGCAGGGTCCACAGGGCTGTCCACAAGCTCCTCTCCCTCACATGCTCATGACCCTGGGACACAGGTGTGTGTGTGTAACGGGAAACAGTTTTCCCATTCGTTGAATATTTCTCAGGGTCTCCCAGTACCATAAAGTGTGTTTTTCAATCCAAAATTCTCTTTACATTAAAAAAAAAAAAAACCAGTCTGCATAAGAAATATGTAAATACTGTGTTGTCTGCTACTCTTTTAATGCCTTTGCCAATTAACCATCAGGGCACAGACTCACTAATAAAGCTACACTGTCAGATGCTTTCATGAGGTTAAGCTCCCCACTTCCCACCAGCCACAGGTTTACTAAATAACACCCCAATCACCAAGTCACTCACTAACCAGCATGGATGCTGACCACTGGGCATTGAATCCACATTCTGCTGACCCATACTCCTGGCATGCAGTTCTTGGGTCAAGGCCCTGGGTGCATGACCAAAGGACAAACAGATGCAAGCACAGACAAACACACACTCAGCACCTTAGCAAATTCTCAATGAACACCAGAAGCTTTATTTCCATAGCATGTGCACCCCACCCACCAAACTCCCCAGCAGCAAAAGGTTTTTTGGATAGAATTAACCCTCCAATCCATGGCTAAAGGAGTTTCCATTTAATTCAGAAAGGAGAAGGGGCTGGAATGATTTCCCAACTTTCCCATGCCTGCTTCAGGTCCCACAGCCCACAGACCACACTGCAGACATTGCTGCAAGGAGCTGCTTCAGCTTTTCATAAGATTATATTTTTTTTCCTGTGATTACATTAAGTATCAACACTGAGGCCCATTAACCTTCTTTGCATTGCCATGATATGTCAAGTTATTCAAAGATGCAGGGAAAAATGAGATAAAGCTTTTGCAAAAGGCAGGTGGAAATTATTTTTATAATTCTGTGTTTTGAGGCCACATACACCTAAGGAGGTAAAGGCACAGCTGCCCTCTGCCCCCTTGGGGCACACTGACAGGATGCCCTCTGCTCCCCAATTAAGCCACTCAGTTTTAAATGATGTTCTCATATCCCCTGGGCCCAGCCCAGCCCACCTGGACTGTGGTCATGAAAGCAAAGCACCTGCCCTCCCATCAGAAGCAAAGGAGGGTCCCCCACAGCAGAGGCTGGGGGCACCCTGAGGGAGGCAGAAGGGAGGACCACATGCTGCCTAGAGCCCCAACAGGCTGTACCCATCCTATGCATCCCTGCCCACCACAGCCCATGTCCAGGGTGGGCTGGACCCCAGGGCCTCTGCCCACCCAGCCAAGCCCCGCTGGCAGGCAGGCCTGGCACCGGCAGAGACTCCCTAGCTGGGGTGGCAGCCCCAGACCACAGCAGGCTGCTCCCTGGGTTCTACATTGGGAACACTGGATGACAAACCAGCCCAAGGGGCATGGATTCACCCCAGGGTGGCCTGCAGCTCTGCACAAAAGCTGAAGTGTGGCAAAACAGCTCCATGAGTCCCCTATTCTTCACCTCTAAAAAAACAGACTCAGGGAAATGTGTATTTAAACAGCTCTTTCCCACTCATCCCCAGACAACAAGTAACAATTGTCTGCCTGCCACCTCCTCTCCCTCCTGCTGGCTGGGACATTCTGGGGAGGTGGACCTGAGCCAGTGGCTAGTCAGCCAGGAGTGGGTCCCTGAGTCTCTCCTGGGAACCTGGATTCTAGAGATGGCCCCTGGCCAGGGTCCCTGGATCCCTCCCCAAAGCTTCACATCCCTGAGGCCTCTGCCAGGGCCCAAGAGCCCAAGTGTCATCTCAGGGAGGATGGCATGAAATGAAAGCCATGACTTTTCACACACAAGACAAGGCTACAGGAATCCAGTGGAGCAAGCACAAAAATTTGAAGATTCATTAAGAATGACTCACAAGGATCCTGGAGGCCGGGCAGGCCCACATTTATACCCCTCCACGTGGCTGCCTTTTAAAAGGCACTTGTGTCTCTGGAGAATGCACCTGACCCTGGCCCCAGGGCCCAAATCTCCATCAGTCACCAGCCTGCAAAAGGCAGATCCCCCATGTGGCTGCTTCAGGTAAACACTTTCTGCAAAGGGTGGTCAAGACATCTTTTCTCAAAATCCACTCCGCTCTTGCACACAATTATTCTTCTAAACATTAATGTGCTTCACCCTCCACCCTCTCATCCAACAGGCAGGTACTCTCTCTTCCTGACCAAATAGTGCCATCTCACAAACCAGACCCTGAGACCTGGAAATGTGGCAGCATCCCCAACACACCCAGGGGTAAGTCTGAGATAGCTACCACCACCTCTCCCCACCCCCATGCACCACTGGAACAGCTGGTGGCTCCACTCTTTTGCCAACCACAGCTTACAAGTGAGAGGAAATCCTGGCAGTACAGAAAGCCGCAACCTGACCGGGTCTTCTGACCTCAGAAGAAAGCACCAAGACCTGAACACATGCCTCCTTCAACCCTTCATTTCTCAGAGAAAGAAAGATCAACAGAAAGGGGCAGTGAGAACTGGATCTGGGCAGAATCACCAGGCAGTGCTGTGCCCTGGAGAGCTCCAGGTGGGTCCCACTGTCCGCTGGGCCTGGGCACTGCCACCAGCAGAGGACAGCCGTCTGAGGGCAAGTGGTTAGGAAACAGGAAGGCCAAAGAGCCAACACTGGGGGGCCCACTGCTGAAGTGGATCCATAAACTGGGGGTGAAAGCAGACAATTTTAGGAAGGACTCATCCACCTTGGCTGGGCAGGCCAGGAACACTTCTCATGGCCACCTCTCCCTTCCCGGCCTGCTGCTGCCTCTGCCTGCCGCTACACTTGCACCAACAATGGGATACCGCCTGGTGCCCCCTTCCGACCCCTACCTGCTTACCCAGACACCAGCGCTCCTTAATTAGGCAGAGAAGCAGCTGAAGTTGGCAAAGCCTATTGTAGGAACCAGAGCTAATGACATCAAGGGCCAGGCCCCCGACTGCACCAGCCCTCTCTGTGCCAGGCTTTCACTGCCAACCTGCCAGCGTTGGCGTGGCTGGCGCGCGCAGGGCACCCGGCCGACATTTGGCGACAAGCAGGGCACTGGTGACCACAGGCGGCGGGCGCCTGCTCGTCAGGCTAAAGGGCCTTGTGCTGGGGATGCGCGAGAGCGGAGTCCGGGCTGGGAAGTCTCGGGAGTGCTATCTGGGTCTCCGGGGAGAGCTGTGAGAGCGCCCTGTGCCCTGAGCTCAGTGCGGGAGTCTCTAGGCGGAAGAGCCAGTCGCAAGGGTCTCCCCGACACCGTGCGCGCCCGCAGCCGACTCCCAAGCCCCGGGACCCGGGAGCCCCGCACTTGGACGGCCCAGAAAAGGGAGGGAACAATGTGGCGCGGGGCTCCGCGGCCAAGCCCTGCTCCCAGGGTAGCGCGACTTGGGGCGCGGGGTGCTGGCGCGCAGGGCTCGCCGCCATCTCCCGCGAAGCCGGTCCCGGACGGCGTGGAGCGCTGGTCCAGGGGACGGGCTTGGAGATGGCGGCTTCGGCTTGGGGCGGGTCTCGCGGCTTGACGTGGGAGCGCCAGGGCCCCCGCACCCGGATCCCGAGCCAGCCGAGTCCCAGAGGGGCGCGGGGACCACGGGCTGCGGCTGGCCAAGAAAAGCGGTCGCCACTGCTACTGCCGCCGCCGCCGCGGCGACTGGAGGCGCCATTCCGGAAGCTGATCGGTGCCTTTTAGGGCAAGTGGAGGATAGGGGCGGCACCGGAGAGGGGCGGAGATTTTGAAAAAATCGCTCTGCTACCAGGGCAGAGTGGGGGTCGCGGGCGTGGCGGGGCGGCCCAGCGGCCCCATGAATCGACCCGCGGTCGCGGAGCAGCACGCCCGCCAGGCCCCGAAAGCCCCGGCCAGACTGCGCAGCCGTTCGGCCGCGCGGAGACCCATCCATCACCCTGGCTCTGCCGCCGCCTCCCGCACTCGCACCGGCGGGAGGATCTGGGGGCCGCCACGCCGCTGCCGCCAAGGACCAGGCTCGAGGCTGCGCCCGGGGAGCTGGGCCCCCGCACCATCGCCGCCAGCCGGGGCCGCCCGGGGCCGCGCGAATTGGCGCGCCCGGGGATAGCGGACCGCCTCCCTGGGTGGCCGCCCCCAGGCCTGCATTGCCGCGGGCACCCGAACCCGCGCCGCAGCGGCAGCGACGAGGCCAGGACCAGGACGGGCGCGAGCTTCCAGGGGCCGTCGGGTGATGGCGACGGCTGTGGCGGCGGTGGCGCCTATGGGTAGGGTGGCAATGAGGCGCGGGCCGTCCGCAGGCCCCGGTGCCTCTGCCTGGTAGACGCCCGCGCGCTCGGCTGGCTCCGAGCTCTCGGAAAGCGGCGGGCCGGGAGCGCGATACAGTCGCGGCCAATCCGGGCTGCCAGGGCCGGCGGTGAAGCCTCGGCCCCGGCCCCGAGGCGTCTGCCCTTCGTCCGAGCCGCGGATGGGACTCGGGGGAATCCGGAGCCCTGCAGCGTTCTCGCCTGGTGCGCCAGCGGGTCCAGCTGAAGTCTGCGGGACGGGCTCCACCTCCCCGCGCGGGGGCTTCCCTGCAGAGCCTGCGGCATGCTGAGCGCATGAGCCTCGGGTCCCCTGCGTGGTCGGGGCGCCCCTTTCCCCTGCCTTGCCCCAGGGTTCGGTAGAGGCGGGAGCACTTGGGCCCAGGAGCTGGCTGCTGCATGGAGGGTTCAGGGCCAGCGGCACTTGGGAGGGAGTGCCATGGGTTCTTAAACAGGCACATGGGCCTGGAAACACTCAGGCAGGGGCTCACATACGCCCACCTCCTGGCCTCAAAGTGCCACATCCCTCAGGCCAGCTATCTGGCTTCCCATGGAGTGGCTCCCTAGGCACATTCCCCCCTCCCGCCCCAAGTGCCGCAAGCGGGCACCTTCCTGCTGCTGGTTCCCTCCTGCCTCTGGGAAGGGCAGCATTTTGTCTCTAACCCAGTTTCCTCCCAGCCTGGGCTCAGGGCAGAGGGCATTGGTGGGTCACTCAGAAGGCCACCCTAGATGCCAGCACAGAGGCCCTGGTGGGAGGCCTCAAGCCATTTCTGCAGGGGTTGAACTTCAAATTCAAATTCAAACGTGGCTCCCAAATGCCCAGAAAGAGTGTGGAATGGGTGTCAGGAGGCAAGCCAGGGACTGCAGCTCTATCCTTGGCTGATTGGGGTGGGGTAACTGAGAGGACACTGGAGCTGGCCTGGAGGGCAGCCCCTGTGATTTGCCCCAAGGTTGCTGTCTTCACCAACAGATGCTTCCTGAACACCTATTGTGTGCCAGGAAGGGGAGGGAGCCAGAACCACAAGGGCTCTCTGGCTTAGCTAAATCAAGTACATTTGGGGAAATGGATGTCCAGAGAGTCAAGGTGATCAATACCAAGTCAGGTAATTCCTCGAGTTTGGAATCTAGCTTGGGGCCCCTGCCTGTCTCTGCTGAGCCCTGCGACAGGGGTGGCAGATCTGTGCCTGCTGCTGGCAGCCCCTCACCCCAGAAGATGCTTTTGAAACAAGAATGCTGGGCCAAGCACAGCACACTCCAAACAGAATTGATCCAAATAGAACTACTCCAAGACACTAAACAGATTTTCAGATGTCAAAGACAGAGAATTCTGAAGGCAGCAAGAGAAAAGCAATACATCACATACAAGGGAAGCTCTTTATGACTAAGTGCGGATCTCTCAGTAGAAAACCGAGGTAAGAAGGCAGTGGCATGACATATTCAAGATACTGAAAGAGAAAAACCATCAACCAAGAATCCTATATCCAGCAAAACTGCCGTTCAAAAATGAGGGCAAATTAAAAATATTTACAAATATTTTACAGACACTGAGAGAGTTTGTGAACAGGAGACCTCCTATACAGGAAATACTAAAGGTAGGAAAAGGCAGGAGAGAGAGAAGTTTGGAGAAGAGTGTAGAAATGAAGGTATCAGGAAATAGACGGTAGAAATCAGACTTTTGATGTTGAAGGAGTATGGAATATTCTAGACGGTTGATTGTGTAGATCTAGAAATCGATAGCACAATACTGGGTGATAGGACAAAATTGTAAGTGCACTGAACAAACATGACTGTGGATATGGTTGAAAGAGGAAGGTTAGGGGTCTGTATGACACCAATAGGAAAGATGAAAGATAAAGACTGGGAATGTACAACTTAGTGAACCCTAGAGTGGTCAATGAGTGTGATTAAATGTACTAATATAAGAATGATTTTGCATGAGGGAGCAGCAAGAAAGAATAAAGTTATAAGGTAGGCAACAAAGTGAATGGACCATGAGGACAGTAGGTTGAGTGAAATAAACCAGAAATGAAAAGACAAACATAATGCCTCACTAAAATGAACTAAAAACAATGTGTAAATTCTGAGAATTGAATTTGGGAGCATGGGCTAGAAGGGGAAGGCCTATGTAAAGGTTCCTAGATTGTAAGCTCTTACAGCAGTCACATGTATTCATGAGTTATAGTTATTTCTAAATTTTGAGATTCTGACATGTTTGTGTGTGACATGGTCAGTCCCTGGAGCTTCGGGTGTCTGTGTGGCACCTGGAACTCAGAGCCAGAGTTTGGCAGCTGGGAGTGTCAGCATTGCCCCATGAATCAACTGCTAAAGAGGCTGAAAAGGAGATCAGACTTCGATTGAAGATATAAATGCAATGGAATTGGTTGAGATTGGGGTAGATCTGACTAAAGGGTCCAGGATGATACTAATCATTTTTTAAAACATTGACTTCTGCATGCAACCAAAGGAAGAGATATTTATTTGGTGCAAAATCTATATTTTCTGTAGCATACTATATAATTTAACTTGTATGTTCAGTTTACTCAAATGGAAACTTGACTAGGGAGTGAGACCTTGTTGTTTGTACAGGTTAGCATGAAGCCCCAATAAAACTCAGAGTACTCTGGGCAGAGAATAACAAGTATTTCAAGCCCCCTTGAGAGACTATGAAAAAATGTGGAAATATTAAACTTTCCCAGCTGGGGAATTCCTGATATTCTCACAAGCATTGGGACCTACCAGCTTTGTAGGCCAAGTCCTTGGTCTCAGGGCTTTCCCTTATGAAGTTTGATACTGCAAAGGAGAGGCTAATCCTACTCATAATTGTGCTTAGGAGTCATGCCCAGAGGTCCTCTTCTGTTGCCGAGATATGGCTTCTCTCTCTAAGCCAACTCAGCAGATAAACTCACCACCCTCTCCCCTATGTGGGACATAACTCCCAGGGGTATAAATCTCCCTGGCAATGTGGAATGTGACTCCTGGGGATGAGCCTGGACCCTACCTGCTGTGATTGAGAAAAACTTTTGGGCCAAAGGGGTGGGGGAGAATTGAAAGAAAATAAAGTTTCAATGGCGGAGAGATTTCAAATGGAGTTGAGAGGTCATTGTGGAGGCAACTCTTATGCATTATATAGAGAGCTCTTTGAAATTTTTAGTTTATTAGAATAGTTAGGAGGAAATATCTGAAATTGTTGAATTGTAATCCAGTATCCCTTATTCTTGAAGGTGATCATATAACTATATAGCTTATATGGTGTGACCATGTGATTGTGAAAATCTTATGGTTCAAAACCTCTTTACTCATTTGTGTATGAACAAATGAGTAGAAGAAATGGAGATTAAAAGTAAATGAGGGAGGCGGGGCAAGATGGCAGACTGGTGAGCTGTATGTTTTAGTTACTCCTCCAGGAAAGTAGGTAGAAAGCCAGGAACTGCGTGGACTGGACACCACAGAGCAATCTGACTTTGGGCATACTTCATACAACACTCATGAAAACATGGAACTGCTGAGATCAGTGAAATCTGTAAGTTTTTGCGGCCAGGGAACCCGCGCCCCTCCCTGCCAGGCTCAGTCCCTTGGGAGGAGGGGCTGTCAGCTCCGGGAAGGAGAAGGGAGAACTGCAGTGGCAGCGCTTATCGGAAACTCATTCTGCTGATCCAAACTCCAACCATAGATAGACGGAGACCAGACACCAGAGAATCTGAGAGCAGCCAGCCCAGCAGACAGGAGACAGGCATAGAAAAAAAAACAACACGAAAAACTCCAAAATAAAAGCGGAGAATTTTTGGAGTTCTGGTGAACATAGAAAGGGGAAGGGCAGAGCTCAGGCCTGAGCTAAGGTCCTGAGGCGCATATGCAAATCCTGAAGAAAAGCTGATCTCTCTGCCCTGTGGACCTTTCCTTAATGGCCCTGGTTGCTTTGTCTCTTAGCATTTCAATAACCCATTAGATCTCTGAGGAGGGCCCTTTTTTTTTTTTTTTTTTTTTTAAATCCTTTTTTCTTTTTCTAAAACAATTACTCTAAGAAGCCCAATACAGAAAGCTTCAAAGACTTACAGTTTGGGCAGGTCAAGTCAAGAGCAGAACTAGGAGAGCTCTGAGACAAAAGGCAATAATCCAGTGGCTGAGAAAATTCACTAAACACCACAACTTCCCAAGAAAAGGGGGGTGTCTGCTCACAGCCATCATCCTGGTGGACAGGAAACACCCCTGCCCATCGCCAGCCCCATAGCCCAGAACTGCCCCAGACAACCCAATGTGACGGAAGTGCTTCAAATAACAGGCACACACCACAAAACTGGGCGTGGACATTAGCCTTCCCTGCAACCTCAGATGATTGTCCCAGAGTTGGGAAGGTAGAGCAGTGTGAATTAACAAAGCCCAATTCAGCCATCATTTCAGCAGACTGGGAGCCTCCCTACACAGCCCAGCAGCCCAGAACTGCCCTGGGGGGATGGCACTCACCTGTGACATAGCACAGTCATCCTTCAACAGAGGACCCGGGGTGCACGGCCTGGAAGAGGGGCCCACTTGCAAGTCTCAGGAGCCATACGCCAATACCAAGGACTTGTGGGTCAGTGGCAGAGACAAACTGTGGCAGGACTGAACTGAAAGATTAGACTATTGCAGCAGCTTTAAAAATCTAGGATCACCAGGGAGATTTGATTGTTAGAGCCACCCCCCCTTCCCTGACTGCCCAGAAACACGCCCCATATACAGGGCAGGCAACACCAACTACACATGCAAGCTTGGTACACCAATTGGACCCCACAAGACTCACTCCCCCACTCACCAAAAAGGCTAAGCAGGGGAGAACTGGCTTGTGGAGAACAGGTGGCTCGTGGATGCCACCTGCTGGTTAGTTAGAGAAAGTGTACTCCACGAAGCTGTAGATCTGATAAATTAGAGATAAGGACTTCAATTGGTCTACAAATCCTAAAAGAACCCTATCAAGTTCAGCAAATGCCACGAGGCCAAAAACAACAGAAAATTATAAAGCATATGAAAAAACCAGATGATATGGATAACCCAAGCCCAAGCACCCAAATCAAAAGATCAGAAGAGACACAGCACCTAGAGCAGCTACACAAAGAACTAAAGATGAACAATGAGAACATAGTACGGGAGACAAAGGAAATCAAGAAGACCCTAGAAGAGCATAAAGAAGACATTGCAAGACTAAATAAAAAAATGGATGATCTTATGGAAATTAAAGAAACTGTTGACCAAATTAAAAAAATTCTGGACACTCATAGTACAAGACTAGAAGAAGTTGAACAACGAATCAGTGACCTTGAAGATGACAGAATGGAAAATGAAAGCATAAAAGAAAGAATGGGGAAAAAAATTGAAAAAATTGAAATGGACCTCAGGGATATGATAGATAATATGAAACGTCCAAATATAAGACTCATTGGTGTCCCAGAAGGGGAAGAAAAGGGTAAAGGTCTAGGAAGAGTATTCAAAGAAATTGTTGGGGGAAAACTTCCCAAATCTTCTAAACAACATAAATACACAAATCATAAATTCTCAGCGAACCCCAAATAGAATAAATCCAAATAAACCCACTCCAAGACATATACTGATCACACTGTCAAACACAGAAGAGAAGGAGCAAGTTCTGAAAGCAGCAAGAGAAAAGCAATTCACCACATAAAAAGGAAACAGCGTAAGACTAAGTAGTGACTACTCAGCAGCCACCATGGAGGCAAGAAGGCAGTGGCACGATATATTTAAAATTCTGAGTGAGAAACATTTCCAGCCAAGAATACTTTATCCAGCAAAGCTCTCCTTCAAATTTGAGGGAGAGCTTAAATTTTTCACAGACAAACAAATGCTGAGAGAATTTGCTAACAAGAGACCTGCCCTACTGGAGATACTAAATTGATCTCTACAGACAGAGAAACAAAGAAAGGACAGAGAGACTTGGAGAAAGGTTCAGTACTAAAGAGATTCAGTATGGGCACAATAAAGGATATTAATAGACAGAGGGGGAAAATATGACAAACATAAACCAAAGGATAAGATGGCTGATTCAAGAAATGCCTTCACGGTTATAATGTTGAATGTAAATGGATTAAACTCCCCAATTAAAAGATATAGATTCGCAGAATGGATCAAAAAAAATGAACCATCAATATGTTGCATACAAGAGACTCATCTTAGACACAGGGACACAAAGAAACTGAAAGTGAAAGGATGGAAAAAAATATTTCATGCAAGCTACAGCCAAAAGAAAGCAGGTGTAGCAATATTAATCTCAGATAAAATAGACTTCAAATGCAGGGATGTTTTGAGAGACAAAGAAGGCCACTACATACTAATAAAAGGGGCAATTCAGCAAGAAGAAATAACAATCATAAATGTCTATGCACCCAGTCAAGGTGCCACAAAATACATGAGAGAAACACTGGCAAAACTAAAGGAAGCAATTGATGTTTCCACAATAATTGTGCGAGACTTCAACACATCACTCTCTCCTATAGATAGATCAACCAGACAGAAGACCAATAAGGAAATTGAAAACCTAAACAATCTGATAAATGAATTAGATTTAACAGACATATACAGGACATTACATCCCAAATCACCAGAATACACATACTTTTCTAGTGCTCATGGAACTTTCTCCAGAATAGATCATATGCTGGGACATAAAACAAGCCTCAATAAATTTAAAAAGATTGAAATTATTCAAAGCACATTCTCTGACCACAATGGAATACAATTAGAAGTCAATAACCATCAGAGACTTAGAAAATTCACAAATACCTGGAGGTTAAACAACACACTCCTAAACAATCAGTGGGTTAAAGAAGAAATAGCAAGAGAAATTGCTAAATATATAGAGACAAATGAAAATGAGAACACAACATACCAAAACCTATGGGATGCAGCAAAAGCAGTGCTAAGGGGGAAATTTATATCACTAAACGCATATATTAAAAAGGAAGTGTTCTAGTTTGCTAATGCTGCAGAATGCAAAACGCCAGAGATGGATAGGCTTTTATAAAACAAGGGTTTATTTCACTACACAGTTACAGTCTTAAGGCCATAAAGCATCCAAGGTAACACCTCAGCAATCAGGTACCTTCACCGGAGGATGGCCAATGGTGTCCGGAAAACGTCTGCTAGCTAGGAAGGCAGCCGGCGTCTGCTCCAAAGCTCCGGCCTCAAAACGGCTTTCTCCCAGGACGTTCCTTTCTAGCAAGCTTGCTTCTCTTCAAAACATCACTCCCAGCTGCACTCTCTTTCCTCCCCCGAGTCAGCTCATTTATATAGCTCCACCAATCAAGGCCCACCCCGAATGGGTGGGGCCACACCTCCATGGGAACATCTCATCAAAATTATCTCCCACAGCTGGGTGGGGCACACTCCAAGCAAATCTAACCAGCACCAAAACTTCTGCCCCACACAAGACTACAAAGATAATGGCATTTGGGGGACACAATACACTCAAACCAGCACAGGAAGAAAGAGCCAAAATCAAAGAACTAATGGATCAACTGAAGAAGCTAGAAAATGAACAGCAAACCAATCCTAAACCAAGTAGAAGAAAAGAAATAACAAGGATTAAAGCAGAAATAAATGACATAGAGAACAAAAAAAACAATAGAGGATAAATATCACCAAAAGTTGGTTCTTTGAGAAGATCAACAAGATTGACAAGCCCCTAGCTAGACTGACAAAATCAAAAAGAGAGAAGACCCATATAAACAAAATAATGAATGAAAAAGGTGACATAACTGCAGATCCTGAAGAAATTAAAAAAATTATAAGAGGATACTATGAACAACTGTATGGCAACAAACTGGATAATCTAGAGGAAATGGACAATTTCCTGGAAACATATGAACAACCTAGACTGACCAGAGAAGAAATAGAAGACCTCAACCAACCCATCACAAGCAAAGAGATCCAATTAGTCATCAAAAGTCTTCCCACAAATAAATGCCCAGGGTCAGATGGCTTCACAGGGGAATTCTACCAAACTTTCCAGAAAGAACTGACAGCAATCTTACTCAAACTCTTTCAAAACATTGAAGAAAATTGAACACTACCTAACTCATTTTATGAAGCTAACATCAATCTAATACCAAAACCAGGCAAAGATGCTACAAAAAAGGAAAACTACCGGCCAATCTCCCTAATGAATATAGATGCAAAAATCCTCAACAAAATACTTGCAAATCGAATCCAAAGACACATTTAAAAAAATCATACACCATGACCAAGTGGGGTTCATTCCAGGCATGCAAGGATGGTTCAACATAAGAAAATCAATCAATGTATTACAACACATTAACAATTCGAAAGGGAAAAATCAAATGATCATCTCAATAGATGCTGAAAAAGCATTTGACAAAATCCAACATCCCTTTTTGATAAAAACACTTCAAAAGGTAGGAATTGAAGGAAACTTCCTCAACATGATAAACAGCATATATGAAAAACCCACAGCCAGCATAGTACTCAATGGTGAGAGACTGAAAGCCTTCCCTCTAAGATCAGGAACAAGACAAGGATGCCCGCTGTCACCACTGTTATTCAACATTGTGCTGGAAGTGCTAGCCAGGGCAATCCGGCAAGACAAAGAAATAAAAGGCATCCAAATTGGAAAAGAAGAAGTAAAACTGTCATTGTTTGCAGATGATATGATCTTATATCTAGAAAACCCTGAGAAATCGATGATACAGCTACTAGAGCTAATAAACAAATTTAGCAAAGTAGTGGGATACAAGGTTAATGCACATAAGTCAGTAATGTTTCTATATGCTAGAAATGAACAAACTGAAGAGACACTCAAGAGAAAGATACCATTTTCAATAGCAACTAAAAAAATCAAGTACGTAGGAATAAACTTAACCAAAGATGTAAAAGACCTATACAAAGAAAACTACATAACTCTACTAAAAGAAATAGAAGGGGACCTTAAAAGATGGAAAAATATTCCATGTTCATGGATAAGAAGACTAAATGTCATTAAGATGTCAATTCTACCCAAACTCATCTACAGATTCAATGCAATCCCAATCAAAATTCCAACAACCTACTTTGCAGTCTTGGAAAAGCTAGTTATCAAATTTATTTGGAAAGGGAAGATGCCTCAAATTGCTAAAGACACTCTAAAAAAGAAAAACGAAGTGGGAGGACTTACACTCCCTGACTTTGAAGCGTATTATAAAGCCACAGTTGCCAAAACAGCATGGTACTGGCACAAAGACAGACATATAAATCAATGGAATTGAATTGAGAATTCGGAGATAGACCCTCAGATCTATGGCCGACTGATCTTTGATAAGGCCCCCAAAGTCACTGAACTGAGTCATAATGGTCTTTTCAACAAATGGGGCTGGGAGAGTTGGATATCCATATCCAAAAGAATGAAAGAGGACCCCTACCTCACACCCTACACAAAAATTAACTCAAAATGGACCAAAGATCTCAATATAAAAGAAAGTACCATAAAACTCCTAGAAGATAATGTAGGAAAACATCTTCAAGACCTTGTATTAGGCGGCCACTTCCTAGACTTTACACCCAAAGCACAAGCAACAAAAGAGAAAATAGATAAATGGGAACTCCTCAAGCTTAGAACTTTCTGCACCGCAAAGGAATTTCTCAAAAAGGTAAAGAGGCAGCCAACTCAATGGGAAAAAATTTTTGGAAACCATGTATCTGACAAAAGACTGATATCTTGCATATATAAAGAAATCCTACAACTGAATGACAATAGTACAGTCGGCCCAATTATAAAATGGGCAAAAGATATGAAAAGAGAGTTCTCTGAAGAGGAAATACGAATGGCCAAGAAACACATGAAAAAATGTTCAGCTTCACTAGCTATTAGAGAGATGCAAATTAAGACCACAATGAGATACCATCTAACACCGGTTAGAATGGCTGCCATTAAACAAACAGGAAACTACAAATGCTGGAAGGGATGTGGAGAAATTGGAACTCTTATTCATTGTTGGTGGGACTGTATAATGGTTCAGCCACTCTGGAAGTCAGTCTGGCAGTTCCTTAGAAAACTAGATATAGAGTTACCATTCGATCCAGCGATTGCACTTCTCGGTATATACCCGGAAGATCGGAAAGCAGTGACACGAACAGATATCTGCACGCCAATGTTCATAGCAGCATTATTCACAATTGCCAAGAGATGGAAACAACCCAAATGTCCTTCAACACATGAGTGGATAAATAAAATGTGGTATATACACACAATGGAATACTACGCAGCAGTAAGAAGGAACGATCTCGTGAAACATATGACAACATGGATGAACCTTGAAGACATAATGCTGAGTGAAATAAGCCAGGCACAAAAAGAGAAATATTATATGCTATCACTAATGTGAACTTTGAAAAATGTAAAACAAATGGTTTATAATGTAGAATATAGGGGAACTAGCAATAGAGAGCAATTAAGGAAGGGGGAACAATAATCCAAGAAGAGCAGATGGGCTGTTTGGCGTTCTGGGGATGCCCAGGAATGACTATGGTCTGTTGATTTCTGATGGATATAGTAGGAGCAAGTTCACAGATATGTTGCTATATTAGGTAACTTTCTTGGGTTAAAGTAGGAACATGTTGGAAGTTAAGCAGTTATCTTAGGTTAGTTGTCTTTTTCTTACTCCCTTGTTATGGTCTCTTTGAAATGTTCTTTTATTGTATGTTTGTTTTCTTTTCAACTTTTTTTTCATACAGTTTATTTAAAAAAGAAGGGAAAGTTAAAAAAAAAAAAAGAAAGAAAAGAAAAACAAGGAAAAAAAAAGATGTAGTGCCCCCTTGAAGAGCCTGTGGAGAATGCAGGGGTATTCGCCTACCCCACCTCCATGGTTGCTAACATGACCACAGACATAGGGGACTGCTGGTTTGATGGGTTGAGCCCTCTACCACAGGTTTTACCCTTGGGAAGACGGTTGCTGCAAAGGAGAGGCTAGGCCTCCCTATATTTGTGCCTAAGAGTCTCCTCCTGAATGCCTCTTTGTTGCTCAGATGTGGCCCTGTCTCTCTAGCTAAGCCAACTTGAAAGGTGAAATCCCTGCCCTCCCCCCTACGTGGGATCAGACACCCAGGGGAGTGAATCTCCCTGGCAACGTGGAGTATGACTCCCGGAGAGGAATGTAGACCTGGCATCGTGGGACGGAGAACATCTTCTTGACCAAAAGGGGGATGTGAAAGGAAATGAAATAAACTTCAGTGGCAGAGAGATTCCAAAAGGAGCTGAGAGGTCACTCTGGTGGGCACACTTATGCACACTTTAGACAACTCTTTTTAGGTTCTAAAGAATTGGAGTAGCTGGTGGTGGATACCTGAAACTATCAAACTGCAACCCAGAACCCATGAATCTTGAAGACAGTTGTATAAAAATGTAGCTTATGAGGGGTGACAATGGGTTTGGGAAAGCCATAAGGACCACACTCCACTTTGTCTAGTTTATGGATGGATGAGTATAAAAATAGCGGAAGGAAACAAACAGACAAAGGTACCCAGTGTTCTTTTTTACTTCAATTGCTCTTTTTCACTCTAATTATTATTCTTGTTATTCTTGTGTGTGTGCTAATGAAGGTCTCAGGGATTGATTTGGGTGATGAATGTACCACTATGTAATGGTACTGTAAACAATCGAAAGTACGATTTGTTTTGTATGACTGTGTGGTATGTGAATAAATCTCAATAAAATGAAGATTAAAAAAAAAAGTAAATGAATAATATGGAGGAGGGTGTTATGGGACATTTTTCGTGTTCTTTTTCTTTTTATTTTTATTCTTAGTTTTATTTTTTGGAGTAATGAAAGTGTTCAAAAATTGACTGTGGTGATGAATGCACAACTATATGATGAAACTGCGAACAATTGTTTTACACTTTGGATGACTGTATGATATGTGAATATATTTCAATTAAAAAAGGTAAATAGGGGAGGTGGGGTATGGGATGTTTTGAATGTTCCCCTTTACTTTTATTCTCATTCTTATTTTAATTTTTATTTTTTGGAGTGATGAAAATGTTCAAAAAATGATTGTGGTGGCAAATGCACAACTATATGATACAACTGTAAACAATTATTGTATACTTTGAATGATTGTATGGTATGTGAATATATTTCAATAAAATTACGTTTAAAAAAGGAAAAATTTGAAAAGCATATGATCTGAAGAAACTTTAAAAAAATCAAGTAACATAATTAGACAACCCTACTTGATAAAACACTAAAATAAAGTAGGCATAGAATGGAATTTCCTTAACATGATAAAAGGAATCAATCAAATCCAGGAATTAATGGTGAAAGAATGAAAGATTTAACCAAAGAACAGAAAAAAATACAGGTATATATGCTGTCACCACTTGTGTGCAATGTTGTACTGAGGATTCTAGCCACAGCTAATAGGCAAGAAAAATAAATTAGTAGTATCCGGATTAGAAGGGAAGAAGTAAAACCATCTCAATTTGTAGATGACATCAAAATTTAAATCATGTAAAATGTATAAATAAATGTTCATAGCAACATTATTCATGAAAACCAAAGAAGGGAAACAACCAAAATATCACCAGTTGATGAATGGATAATCAAAATGTAGCATATCCATATAAGGAATATTAATCAGTCATAAAAAGGAGTGAAGATTTGTACATCCTATAACATGTTTCAACCTGAAAACATTATACTAAGTGAAAGAAATCAAAGCACAAAAGGCAACATATTATATTATTCTGTTTTTATGAAATGACCATTACAGACAAATCTACAGAAACAGAACATAGTTACCTTGGCTGGGGTGGGTATAATTGGGGTTAACTAAAAATCACTACAGGGTTTCCTTTTGGAATGATGAAAATATTCTGGAATTACATAGTGGTTATGGTTGTACAATCTTGTGAAGAATATACTAAAAGCCTATAATTGCCCACTTTTAACAGGGTGAATGTTATGGTGTGTGTATTATATATCAATAATAAAAGAATATGCCTTAGCATTTTTCCAGTTTTTCCCTAACCCATTACAGTTGAATCAACTGAATGACTAAGTTTCCACAGTACCTTGCATGTGGCAGGTTGTAGGTTGTGATATTTGATGGCCTGTCCTTGGCTTTGGGCAGATTCCATTTTGATGCTGTTGAACCACCACTGGGGATGAGCCATCCATTTTCTATATGGTCAGTCAGTCCTTCTATGTATCCCATGTTTCAATCCACTAATATCAGTTTCTTTTCCTCTTGTGTCCTTGAGGCAAGGGCCTGGAAAATGCATTCATGATATGGAGAACTATTGACATCTTGGTAGCAGAATACCATGGGGGAAAATAATAATATATGCAAATGTCAAAACTGTAAAATCATTATTTAGAAACTGCCTGAATCAAAATTTGTATTAAAATTGTATTAAAAGGTAGATCTTTTACTTTGATGTACAGTGGGCAATAGGTGAAATAGATCAGATAATACAGGAAGGCTGCACAGCACAGTGACTGAGAGAATCCCACTTAGAAGCCACATGTACATGGGAAGGTACCTTAGACCCTCTGGGCCTCAGTTCCCTGTTCTGTGGTGTGGAGATGTTAATAAGCCTTCTATTAGTATTATCTTATGTGGCTAAAAATGAGTAAATATAGTTAAACTTTAAGAAAAATGACTGGCATTTCACACAGGCTCAGTAAGTTTGATTATAAATTGCCTGCAAGAATAAGCAAAAAACATGGTAATTGTTGCTTGCAGAGAGGGTACTTGGATGGCTTCAGGACAGGAGAGGTTAGAAACTGACTTTCAGCCTTTCCATGGGTGTTACACATTACAGCTCATCAAAAATATGTGTTATCAAAATAGCTAAGGACATTGATGTTTTGAGAAGTTAGGTGACTTCCCAAAATCAGAATGTTGATGTGTTTTGGATCTGGGGAAAGGAATGTGGCTGGATCCCTGGGGACAGAGATCCTCAATAACAATAAAAATTACTGCTCTGGACCCCTGGACTATGACCTCCCTTCACTCCTTTGGGGGATTTAATCATGTCCTCCCACAAAAGATATATCCAAGTCCTAATTCCTAGTCCCCTGGGCATAAATCCACTTGGAAATAGGACCTTTGGAGATGCTGTTATTAGTTGAGGTGTGGCCCAACTGAATGATGGTGGGCCTTAACCCAATATGTCTGAAGTCCTTATGAACAAAGGACTTTGGATGTGGAAGTAGAAGAGAGAAGTAGGAGAAGCCACAGAGAGTGAGGGAGCAAGACTGCCATGTGATGAAGGATTTATAAAGTCTTTAGATAAAGCATGGCTCTGCTGACACCTTGGTTTTGGACTACTAGCTTCCAAATCCATGAAAAAATTAATTACTGTGCTTACACCAGCCAGTATGTGGTATTTATCAAAGCAGCCCTGGCAAAATAAGCAGCCCTGGCAAACTTCCTTTCCTTGCCTGAACCAAATGAAAGACCCTAATCCTAACCCAATCTCATGCCTCTACATTTCTATCCCTGACCTGAAATACAAAGCAGTTCCCCCCAAATGAAGTGCCTCTGAAGGATCAGGGGATGTCCAAACTTGTGGCCATGAAGCATCTTCACACTGTCAATTGCCTCATTTGAGACTTCCTGGGGGATCAGGTGACCACACATAGTAACCAGTGGTCTGCTTAGCTACCATGTTGACTCAGAAATCAGAACATTCCAGACCAACTGCCATTTAACAGCTCCACAAAGAATTAACTTCACCTTCATCTGACCAACTCTGGGCCAGATGATTCTCATCACCTGGCAAAGTCACCTGCTTGGCTGGGACTTGCTAGTTTAATAAAAGTAATCCACTGCCCCACCTGTCGCCCTAAGGTCTGCACACCTGTCTGAGCTGCCTGGAGTGAGAGAGGGCAGTGGCTGCAGGAGCACTGAGTGTGCACCTTCCCTCCTGAATGCCTTCCTCATCCAGATTGTGTGCTTTCTGTAAGATATGGGGGTGAGACCTAGTTTTAATATACATTTTACTAATTACTGATGACATTGAGCACATTTTCTTTCCCTCGCTTCTGCTGAACTCACTGTAGATACTGATTTGTGGCTTTCACAAGAGGAACCTGGTGGATTATTTTTCTCTTTCAGAGAGCTCCATATCCTTTGAGAACCCCAGCCTGCTCTCAAAGTGATCCCAAATCCCTCAAGGGAGACACACACCCCTGTTCTCAGAGATTTTCCACAGCTCTGCTTCCCAGTCCCCATGTGACTTATTAGAGACATGCAGCCCTCCATAAGGAGAATTATATCCCTATGCTGAAAAATTAAAAACAAAAGCAACAAAAACAAAAAACATATCCCTTAGAGGTCACAAATACTTACATAATAACTTCATCCAAAGCTCAACCCAAATGCTGTTATATAAATTAAGCAATCAGAAAGTCACAAGAGTGAAAGTTTCACCACCATGAGTTTTCACAAGGCTTTCCCTCTTTTAACAGAGATGGCAGCAGTGGGGACATAGTCAATGAATGCAATACTAAACAGAAGGGAACACAAAAATACACACTATGTAAAGTGGGACAAAAAGACTAATTCCTTTTACTAATCTCATTGCAGTCTTTGTGATTCAATTGTCCCATCCATTTCCTGTGTATTCAGAAAATAAAGTTACAAGTATGCACAGACGGGAATTACAATGAACTCAGTTGAAGTGGGCTGGAACTTTTTGAACTGGCATGAATTCAGGTGTTTAGTGAATCAATAGATATAGGATTAACTATAACAAGGGCGAAAGACCTGGAAGACTGTCTGGAACTGGAGTCTGAGATGGTCTCAATCTTCCTCACTCCCCAGTGCATTTTGTTGCTCAAAAACTCTGCTTCTTTTCTACTCTATATCCTCAGCAGGGAACTCCATCCCCTCTGCAGCCATGACAAGTCTCCAGTGGAGATGCAATAGCTCATGATAGCATTTTTGCTGCATGAGCTCATGGGAGATGGCTGGGAATTCTGGGTAGATCTTCCTTCTGGGCTCTTGGAATGGAGGTTTCTCAGAAGGGGCTCAGGCCTACAAAGGAAGGAGGAGAGGCCTCCAGGGGCCTAAAGGCAGAGTGAACTCTCCTAGGTCTGGGTGTATTCTCTGATTATCCTGACAGGTCCTGGAGAGATGGGGAGGTCAAAGGCATGAAGGGGCCTTGTATGATGCAGCTCTCATATTTTGTAAAGAGAGATGCCAAAAGAAGATGTTATCCATGCAGTTGTGAACAGGCCACACTGACTTCCACAAAGGACCATCCACTCAGTGAGCAGCAGAAGGTTCCCAGGGTAGAGGAAGCCTGCAGTGCATTTCTGAAATCCCATAATTTACCCATTTGTAGGGGTCAACTTTTTAATGGTTTCAATCCACAGAATTCTTACTAATATACTTGTTTTCAAGAAGCTTAGTAATAGAGTCATGGTATAATGTAACTGATGGGATTTTATATGTACATAAATGTTTTAAAATCAGTACACAGAATTCAACCAGTTCATTCTTTCTTGAAGTTATTTCTAAAATCATGCTTTCAAATGCAGTATGGACAAAAGTTATTATGATACTTTGGATGATGGGCTATACACAAGTTACTTTGGGGGATCTTGGTGTATATGCCTGACAATAGGAAAGCCTTTTGATGGTAAAATCACAGGTCCAGTTGAAATTATTCTGAACCTATGTGATTAGCAAAAGAAATAAATTTTAAAAAACAAGTAAATTGGATATCCATATCCAAAAGAATGAAAGAGGACCCCTACCTCACACCTTATGCAAAAATTAACTCAAAATGGATCAAAGATCTCAATATAAAAGAAAGTACCATAAAACTCCTAGAAGATAACATAGGGAAACATCTTCAAGACCTCGTATTATGTGGCCACTTCCTAGACTTTACACCCAAAGCACAAGCAACAAAAGAAAACATAGATAAATGGGAACTCCTCAAGCTTAGAAGTTTCTGTAACTCAAAGGAATTTGTCAAAAAGGTAAAGAGGCAGCCAACTCAATGGGAAAAAAATTGTTGGAAGTCATGTATCTGACAAAAGACTGATATGTTGCATGTATAAAGAAATCCTACAACTCAATGATGATAGTACAGACAGCCCAATTATAAAATGGGCAAAAGCTATGAAAAGACAGTTCTCTGAAGAGGAAATACAAATGTCCAAGAAACACATGAAAAAATGCTCAGCTTCACTGGCTATTAGAGAGATGCAAATTAAGACCTCAATGAGATACCATCTCACACCAATTAGAATGGCTGTCATTAAACAAACAGGAAACTACAAATGCTGGAGGGGATGTGGAGAAAATGGAACTCTTATTCATTGTTGGGGGGCTGTATAATAGTTCAGCCACCCTGGAGGTCAATCTGGCAGTTCCATAGAAAACTAGATATAGCATTACCCTTTGATCCAGCGATTGCACATCTCAGTGTATACCCAGAAGATCAGAGAGCAGTGACACGAATGGATATCTGCATGCCGATGTTCATAGCAGCATTATTCACAATTGCCAAGAGATGGAAACAACCCAAATGTCCTTTAACTGATGAGTGGATAAATAAAATGTAGTATAGACACACAATGGAATACTATGCAGCAGTAAGAAGGAATGTCATGAAACCTATGACAACATGGATGAACCTTGAGGACATAATGCTGAGTGAAATAAGCCAGACACAAAAAGAGAAATATATGCTACAACTAATGTGAACTTTGAAAAATGTAAAACAAATGGTTTATAATTTAGAATGTAGGGGAATTAGTGATAGAGAGCAATTAAGGAAGGGGGAACGATATTCCAATAAGAACAGATACGCTATCATGTGTAAATTTAACTTTCTGGGAATGCCGAGGAATGACTATGGTCTGTTAATTTCTGATGGGTATAGTAGGAACAAGTTCACAGAAATGTTGCTATATTAGGTTACTTTCTTGGGGTAGAGTAAGAACATATTGGAAGTAAAGTAGTTATCTTAGGTTAGTAGTCTTTTTCTTACTCCCTTGTTACGATCTCTGAATTGTTCTTTTATTGTATTTTTTAATTTTTTTTAATTTTTTCTATTTTTAATACAGTTGATTTAGGAAAAAAATTTATTAAAAACCAAGGAAAAAATATGCAGAGCCCCCTTGAGTACGTGGTGGAGAAAGTAGGGATATTGGCCTGCCCCATCTTGATGGTTGCTAATGTGCTCACAGACATGGAGGACTGGTGGTTTGGTGGGTTGAGCCCTCTACCACAGGATTTGCCTTTGGAAAGACTGTTGCTGCAAAGGAGAGGCTAGGCCTCCCTATAATTGTCCCTAAGAGCCTTTTCCCAAATGCCTCTGTTGCTCAGATGTGGTCCTCCCTCTCTAGCTAAGCCAACTTGAAAGGTGAAGTTGCTGTCTCCCCACTATGTGGGATCAGACACCCAGGGGAGTGAATCTCCCTGGCAACATGGAATATGACTCCCGAGGAGGAATGTAGACATGGCATCATGGGATGGAGTACATCTTCTTAACCAAAAGGGGGAAATGAAAGGAAATGAATTAAGCTTCAGTGGCAGAGAGATTCCAAAATGAGTTGAGAAGTCACTCTGGTGGGCACTCTTATGAACAATATAGACAAATCTTTTTAGGTTCTAATGAATTGGGGTAGCTGGTGGTAGATACCTGAAACTATCAAACTACAACCAGAACCCATAAATCTTGAAGATGATTGTATAAAAATGTAGCTTATGAGGGGTGACAAAGTGATTGGGAAAGCCATAAAGACCACAGCCCCCCCTTGTCTAGTTTATGGATGGATGAGTAGAAAAATGGGGGAAGGAAACAAATACCCCAGTGTTCTTTTTTACTTTAATTGCTCTTTTCCACTTTAATTATTATTCTTGTTACTTTTGTGTGTGTGGTAATGAAGCGGTCAGGGATTGATTTTGGTGATGAATGTACAACTAAGTAGTGGTACTGTGAACAATCAAATGTACAATTTGTTTTGTAAAAAAAAAAGAGACAGTGATAAAAAATAACAGAAGTAAAAATAAATTGCCATCACTAAAACGAAATTCCTAAAACTTAAATAGAAAATTAAACTCTGGAGAAGCAGGGGGTAAGATGGTGGATTGGTGAGGTGTATGTTTTAGTTATTTCTCCAGGGAAGTAGGTAGAAAGCCAGGAACTGCATGGACTGGACACCACAGAGTAACCTGACTTTGGGCATACTTCATACAACACCCATGAAAACGTGGAACTGCTGAGATCAGTGAAATCTGTAAGTTTTTGCAGCCAGAGGACCCACATCTTTCCCTGCCAGGCTCAGTCCCGTGGGAGGAGGGGCTGTCAGCATCGGGAAGGAGAAGGGAGAATTGCAGTGGCAGCTCTTATCGGAAACTCATTCTACTGATCCAAACTCCAACCATAGATAGACTGAGACCAGACACCAGAGAATCTGAGAGCAGCCAGCCCAGCAGAGAGGAGATAGGCATAGCAAAAAAACAGCAAGACAAATTCAAAATTAAAAGCAGATGATTTTTGGACTTCTGGTGAACATAGAAAGGGGAAGGGAAGAGCTCATTTGCAAAACCCTAAGAAAAACTGATCTCTCTACCCCCTGGATCTTTCCTTAATGGCCCTAATTGCTTTGTCTCTTAGCATTTCAAATGCATTAGGTCTGCCAGGAGGGCCCCCTTTTTTTTCTTTTTCTTTTTTTTTTTTTATCTTTTTTTCATTTTCTAAAACAATTACTCTAAGAAGCCCAATTCAGAAAGCCTCAAAGACTTGCAATTTGGGCAGGTCAAGACAAGAGCAGAACTGAGAGCTCTGAGACAAAAGGCAATAATCCAGTGGCTAAGAAAATTCACTAAACACCACAACTTCCCAAGAAAAGGGGGGTGTCTGCTCACAGCCATCATCCTGGTAGACAGGAAATGCTCCTGCCCATCACCAGCCCCATAGCCCAGAGCTGCCACAGACAACTGAATGTGATGGAAGTGCTTACAATAACATGCATACACCACAAAATTGGGCATGGACATTAGTCTTCCCTGCACCCTCAGCCGGTTGTCCCAGACTTGGGAAGGTGGAGCAGTGGGAATTAACAAGTCCCATTCTGACATAATTTCAGCAGACTGGGAGACTCACTACACAGACTGGCAGCCCAAAACCACCCTGGGGGGACGGCACTCACCTGTGACATAGCACAGTCATCCCTCAACAGAGGTCCAGGGGGTGCAAGGCCTGGAAGAGGAACCCACTTACAAGTCTCAGGGGCCACATGCCAATACCAAGGACTTGTGGGTCAGTGGCAGAGACAAACTGTGGCAGGACTGAACTGAAGGATTAGACTATTGCAGCAGCTTTAAAACTCCAGGAACACCAGGGAGATTTGGTTGTTAGAGCCGCCCCCCCTCCCTGACCACCCAGACACATGCCCCTTATACAGGGCAGGCAACAACAACTACACACGCAAGCTTGGTACACCAACTGGACCCCACAAGACTTACTCCCCCACTCACCACAGAGGCTAAGCAGGGGAGAACTGGCTTGATGGGAACAGGTGGCTCGTGGATGCCATCTATTGGTTAGTCACAGAAAGTGTACCCCATGAAGCTGTAGACCTGACAAATTAGAGATAAGGATTTCAATTGGTCTACAAATCCTAAAAGAACTATACCAAGTTAAGCAAATACCAAGAGGCCAAAAACAACAGAAAATTTTAAAGCACATGAAAAAAACAGATGATATGGATAATGCAAGCCCAAGCACCCAAATCAAAAGATCAGAAGAAATACAGTATTTAGAGCAACTAATTAAAGAACTAAAGATGAACAATGAGAACATGGTATGGGATATAAAGGACATCAAGAAGAGCATGGAACAGCATATAAAAGACATCAAGAATAGCCTAGAAGAGCATAAGGAAGACATTGCAAGACTAAATAAAAAAATAGATGATCTTATGGAAATTAAAGAAACTGTTGACCAAATTAAAAAGATTCTGGATACTCATACTACAAGACTAGAGGAAGCTGAACAACGAATCAGTGACCTGGAAGATGACAGAATGGAAAATGAAAGCACAGAAGAAAGAATGGGGAAAAAAATTTTAAAAAAATCAAAATGGACCTCAGGGATATGATAGATGATATAAAACGTCCAAATATAAGACTCATTGGTGTTCCAGAAGGAGAAGAAAAGGGTAAAGGTCTAGGAAGAGTATTCAAAGAAATTGTTGGGGAAAACTTCCCAAATCTTTTAAACACCATAAATACACAAATCATAAATGCCCCGCGAACTCCAAATAGAATAAATCCAAATAAACCCACTCCAAGATATATTCTGATCACACTGTCAAACACGGAAGAGAAGGAGCAAGTTCTGAAAGCAGCAAGAGAAAAGCAAATCACCACATACAAAGGAAACAGCATAAGACTAAGTAGTGACTACTCAGCACTCACCATGGAGGTGAGAAGGCAGTGGCATGACATATTTAAAATTCTGAGTGAGAAAAATTTCCAACCAAGAATACTTTATTCAGCAAAGCTCTCCTTCAAATTTGAGGGAGAGCTAAAATTTTTCACAGACAAACAAATGCTGAGAGAATTTGCTAACAAGAGACCTGCCCTACTGGAGATATGAAAGGGAGCCCTACAGACAGAGAAACAAAGAAAGGAGAGAGAGACATGGAGAAAGGTTCAGTACTAAAGAGATTCGGTATGGGAACATTAAAGGATATTAATAGAGAGAGGGGAAAAATATATATGACAAACATAAACCAAAGGATACGATGTCTGATTCAAGAAATGCCTTCACAGTTATAACATTGAATGTAAATGGATTAAACTCACCAATTAAAAGGTATAGATTTGCAGAATGGATCAAAAAAAATGAACCATCAATATGCTGCATACAAGAGACTCATCTTAGACATAGGGACACAAAGAAATTGAAAGTGAAAGGATGGAAAAAAATATTTCATGCCAGTTACAGCCAAAAGAAAGCAGGTGTAGCAATATTAATCTCAGATAAAACAGAATTTAAATGCAGGGATGTTTTGAGAGATAAAGAAGGTCACTACATACTAATAAAAGGGGCAATTCAACATGAAGAAATAACAATCATAAATGTCTATGCACCCAATCAAGGTGCCACAAAATACATGAGAGAAACACTGGCAAAACTAAAGGAAGCAATTGATGTTTCCACAATAATTGTGGGAGACTTCAACACATCACTCTCTCCTACAGATAGATCAACCAGACAGAAGACCAATAAGGAAATTGAAAACCTAAACAATCTGACAAATGAATTGGATTTAACAGACATATATAGAACATTACATCACAAATCACCAGGATACACATACTTCTCTAGTGCTCACGGGACTTTCTCCAGAATAGATCATATGCTGGGACATAAAACAAGGATCAATAAATTTAAAAAGATTGAAATTATTCAAAGCACATTCTCTGACCACAATGGAATACAATTAGAAGCCAATAACCCTAAGAGACTTAGAAAATTCACAAATACCTGGAGGTTAAACAACACACTCCTAAACAATCAGTAGGTTAAAGAAGAAAGAGCAAGAGAAATTGCTAAATATATAGAGATGAATGAAAATGAGAACACAATATACCAAAACCTATGGGATGCAGCAAAAGTGGTACTGAGGGGGAAATTTATAGCACTAAACACATATATTAAAAAGGAAGAAAGAGCCAAAATCAAAGAACTAATGGATCAACTGAAAAAGCTAGAAAATGAACAGTAAACCAATCCTAAACCAAGTAGAAGAAAAGAAATAACAAGGATTAAAGCCAAAATGAATGACATAGAGAACAGCAACAACAACAACAAAACAACAGAGAGGATAAATAACACCAAAAGTTGGTTCTTTGAGAAGATCAACATGATTGATAAGCACCTAGCTAGACTGACAAAATCAAAAAGAGAGAAGACCCATATAAACAAAATAATGAATGAGAAAGGTGACATTACTGCAGATCCCAAGGAAATTAAAAAAAAAATTATAAGAGGGTACTATGAACAACTGTATGGCAACAAACTGGATAATGTAGAGGAAATAGACAATTTCCTGGAAACATATGAACAACCTAGACTGACCAGAGAAGAAACAGAAGACCTCAACCAACCAATCACAAGCAAAGAGAACCAATCAATCATCAAAAAGCTTCCCACAAACAAATGCCCAGGGCCAGATGGCTTTACAAGAGAATTCTACCAAACTTTCCAAAAAGAATTGACACCAATCTTACCTAAACTCTTTCAAAACATTGAAGAAAATGGAACACTACCTAACTCATTTTGTGAAGCTAACATCAATCTAATACCAAAACCAGGCAAAGATGCTACAAAAAAGGAATAGTACTGGCCAATCTCTCTAATGAATATAGATGCAAAAATCCTCAACAAAATACTTGCAAATCGAATCCAAAGACACATTTAAAAAAATCATACACCATGACCAAGTGGGGTTCATTCCAGGCATGCAAGGATGGTTCAATATAAGAAAATCAATCAGTGTATTACAACACATTAACAAATCAAAAGGGAAAAATCAAATGATCATCTCAATAGATGCTGAAAAACCATTCGACAAAATCCAACATCTGTTTTTGATAAAAACACTTCAAAAGGTAGGAATTGAAGGAAACTTCCTCAATATGATAAAGAGCATATATGAAAAACACACAGCCAACATAGTACTCAATGTTGAGAGACTGAAAGACTTCCCCTTAAGATCAGGAAAAAGACAAGGATGCCCGCTATCACCACTGTTATTCAACATTGTTCTAGAAGTACTAGCCAGGGAAATCTGGCAAGACAAAGAAATAAAAGGCATCCAAATTGGAAAGGAAGAAGTAAAACTGTCATTGTTTGCAGATGATAAGATCTTATACCTGGAAAACCCCAAGAAATCGACGATACAGCTTCTAGAGCTAATAAACAAATTTAGCAAAGTAGTGGGATACAAGATTAATGCACATAAGTCGGTAATGTTTCTATATGCTAGAAATGAACAAACTGAAGAGACACTCAAGAAAAAGATACCACTTTCAATAGCAACTAAAAAAATCAAGTACCTAGGAATAAACTTAACCAAAGATGTAAAAGACCTATACAAAGAAAACTACATAACTCTATTAAAAGAAATAGAAGTGGACCTTAAAGGATGGAAAAATATTCCATGTTCATGGATAGGAAGGCTAAATGTCATTAAGAAGTCAATTCTACCCAAACTCATCTAAAGATGCAAAAATATTCCATGTTCATGGATAGGAAGGCTAAATGTCATTAAGAAGTCAATTCTACCCAAACTCATCTATAGATTCAATGCAATCCCAATCAAAATTCAAACAACCTACTTTGCAGACTTAGAAAAGCTAGTTATCAAATTTATTTGGAAAGGGAAGATGCCTCAAATTGTTAAAGACACTCAAAAAAAGAAAAACCAAGTGGGAGGACTTATACTTCCTGACTCTGAAGCTTATTATAAAACCACAGTTGTCAAAACAGCATGGTACTGGCACAAAGATAGACATATAGATCAATGGAATCAAATTGAGAATTTGGAGATAGACCCCAGATCTATGGCTGACTGATCTTTGATAAGGCCCCCAAAGTCACTGAACTGGGTCATAAAGGTCTTTCCAACAAATGGGGCTGGGAGAGTTGCATATCCATATCCAAAAGAATGAAAGAGGATCCCTACCTCCCACCCTACACAAAAAATTAACTCAAAATGGACCAAGGATCTCAATATAAAAGAAAGTATCATAAAACTCTTAGAAGATAATGTAGGAAAACATCTTCAAGACCTTGTATTAGGTGGCCACTTCCTAGACTTTACACCCAAATCACAAGCAACAAAAGAAAAAATAGATAAATGGGAACTCCTCAATCTTAGAAGTTTCTGTACCCCAAAGGAATTTGTCAAAAAGGTAAAGAGGTAGCCAACTCAATGGGAAAAATTTTTGGACACCATGCTTCTGACAAAAGACTGATATCTTGCATATATAAAGAAATCCGACAACTCAGTGATGATAGTACAGACAGCCCAATTATAAAATGGGCAAAAGCTATGAAAAGACAGTTCTCTGAAGAGGAAATACAAATGGCCAAGAAACACATGAAAAAATGTTCAGCTTCACTAGCTATTAGAGAGATGCAAATTAAGACCACAATGAGATACCATCTCACACCAATTAGAATGGTTGCCATTAAACAAACAGGAAACTACAAATGCTGGAGGGGATGTGGAGAAATTGGAACCTTATTCATTGTTGGTGGGACCGCATAATGGTTCAGCCACTCTGGACGTCAGTTTGGCAGTTCCTTAGAAAACTAGATATAGAGATACCCTTCGATCGTGCGATTGCACTTCTCGGTATATACCCAGAAGATCGGAGAGCAGTGACACAAACAGATATCTGACGCCAATGTTCATAACAGCTTTATTCACAATTGCCAAGAGATGGAAACAACCAAATGTCCTTCAACAGATGAGTGGATAAATAAAATGTGGTATATACACACGATGGAATACTACACAGCAGTAAGAAGGAACGATGTTGTGAAACATATGACAACATGGATGAACCATGAAGACATAATGCTGAGCAAAATAAGCCAGGCTCAAAAAGAGAAATATTATATGCTACCACTAACGTGAACTTTGAAAAATGTAAAACAAACGGTTTATAATGTAGAATGTAGGGGAACTATCTATAGAGAGCAATTAAGGAAGGGAGAACAATAATCCAAGAAGAACAGATAAGGTATCATCGGTAAATTTAATGTTCTGGGAATGCCCAGGAATGACTACAGTCTTTTAATTTCTGATGGGTATAGTAGGACCAAGTTCACAGAAATGTTGCTATATTAGGTTACTTTCTTGGGGTAGAGTAAGAACACGTTTGAAGTAAAGCAGTTATCTTAGGTTAGTTGTCTTTTTCTTACTCCCTTGTTATGGTCTCTTTGAAATGTTCTTTTATTGTATGCTTTTTAATTTTTTAATTTTTTTTATTTTTCATACAGTTGATTTAGAAAAAAAGAAGTTTAAAAAAAAAAAATAAAAAATATTCAGAGCCCCCTTGAGGAGTTGGTGGGAAATGTAGGGGTATTGGCCTGCCCTACCTCAATGGTTGCTAACATGCCCACAGACATAGGAGACTGGTGGTTTGATGGATTGAGCCCTCTACCATGGAATTTGCCCTTGGGAAGATTATTGCTGCAAAGGAGAGGCTAGGCCTCCCTATAATTGTGCCTAAGAGCCTCCTCCCGGATGCCTCTTTGTTGCTCAGATGTTGCCCTCTCTCTCTAGCTAAGCCAACTTGAAAGGTGAAATCACTGCCCTCCCCCCTACGTGGGATCAGACACCCAGGGGAGTGAATCTCCCTGGCAACGTGGAATATGACTCCCGGGGAGGAATGTAGACCTGGCATTGTGGGATGGAGAACATCTTCTTGACCAAAAGGGGGATGTGAAAGGAAATGAAATAAGCTTCAGTCGCAGAGAGATTCCAAAAGGAGCCGAGAGGTCACTCTGGTGGGCACACTTATGCACAATTTAGAGAACCCTTTTTAGGTTCTAATGAATTAGAGTAGCTGGTGGTAGACACCTGAAACTATCAAACTACAACCCAGAACCCATGAATCTCAAAGACAATTGTATAAAAATGTGGCTTATGAGGGGGGGGACAGTGGGATTGGGGGGGCCATAAGGATCACACTCCTGTTTGTCTAGTTTGTGGATGGATGAGTGGAAAAGTGGGGGAAGGAAACAAACAAACAGACAAGGGTGCCCAGTGTTCTTTTTTACTTTACTTGCTCTTTTTCACTTTAATTATTATTCTGGTTATTTTTGTGTGTATGGTAATGAGGGTGTCGGGGACTGATCTTGGTAATGAATGTACAACTATGTAATGGTACTGTGAACAATCAAATGTATGATTTGTTTTGTATCACTGCATGGTATGTGAATATATCTCAATAAAATGAATAAAAAATTTAAAAATTAAAAAAAATTAAACTCTGAAATCAAATTCATCAAATATAAATGATGAAAATCAAGGAAAATGCTTCACAAAAATATAATCAGAAACAAAAATGTATTAATTTTAATAATAAATATATTCATAAACTTAAATTCAGAAACCATATGCATTTTAGGACATATAACTGAAAATATACTTAAAGGAAAATTGATACTGGATGTATACACAATTAAAGGTAATGACTTTTTGGCAAGATAGTGGTAGTTGTTTCCTTCCAAGATAAGACTCTAAACAAGGAGCAATGATCAGTGATCGGATGGGGAAACAAAATAGAGAAGGACAATTGCAGCAGAGACAGTGAGAGTGAAGACCCAAACTTAAGAGTGGATGAAATACAGAAGCAAGAATTACCAAGAAGTAAGCTGCCATAAATTTTAGCATTACCTAGAAGTAACAGGAGAGAAGGATAGCTCATAGGTTGGGAAACCTACCCTGAATCATACTGTGTATAATTTTGAGAAAAATTTCATATAAAATAATCAACAGGAAGAATATTCATGCCAAGTCCCATGCAAAATTAATATAGGGGAAAAAAGTAATAAATGCAGTGTACAAACATTACAAGTAAATGAAAGGTCTTTATCTTGCTCTATTTTATATAGTGTAATGAAAACAGATATGAAAATCTCTCATAAACCAGACAGAAAAACCTTAAAAAAGTGATGGCCTTAGCTCAAGAAATAAGAAAAAATAAAATGAAAAAACCCTTGATAAATGAAATGTAAACAAGAAGAAACACAATGACAAGGTAATGCCTTCAGGAAACATAAGGTGAACAAGGTGACAATATTAAAGATATCAAACATAGATTGTAAAAGATTGGGAAGAAATGGCAACAGTTGAAGATAGGACTAGAACATCCAATATGTGAATCACTGGAGCACCTAAAAGAGAAAACCAAAGCAGAGATAGAGAAAACATTAAAAATTACAATTCAGTTTTTTCTGGAAATGAAAATGCTTTAAGCTGCATATATGAAATGAACATTAAGCATTGACTAAGAGTGAATAATGACATGGAATATTATAATAAAATTACTGGGTATTAAAGAGAAAAATCCCTTGTATATCTAGAAGAAAGCAAGTGGCCTATTGGAAAAAACACAAGAATCTCATCAATGATTTTGAGAATAATACTTTGTGCCAGAAGAAAATGGGTAAATATATTTGTGTAAAGAAACTGTGGGTCATGACTTTTATCCCCCAAAAAACTGACTTTTATTTTAAGTCAAACAGGCATTGCCATCCAAGTTATCCTGTTTAAAATTGTTCCCAATGTCCCTTCCAGATGAGTGAGCAGATGCAGGTAAAGAAAATGTCTATAAAGACATTGGCCTCAGGACAGATTCTAAGTACTAAATTTGAGTCATTTGTTCAAGAAAGAGGGAATGAGGGTTCTTATGAGAGAGGCAGTGACCTTGGTTGTAGCCCCAAGGGGACAGCCTTACAATCATTCATTAAGATCTAACTGTGTTCATGGTGCTTTCCTATTTATGTGTTTATTTCATGGAAAAATATTAAGAAAAACAACTACTGGTAGCATAAAAGTGTTTACTATACTAAAATTAAAAAATAAATTTAAAACTTATTTCTAAAATTAACACTAAATTTATACAATTAAAAAACTAAACTCTTATTTAATTGTTTGACTAGGGAATGGGATATAAGGGAATGAGCATGAGGTGGCTGTTTCCTTTGGATGGTGTCTGAGGGCAACTGCCAGACACCATATGATGTCAAGATGCTTGAAGACTTAGACTGAGGTCTCCAGCTCACCATCATTCCTACTTTCAATGGTAGGATCTGCAACACAAAGGTTCTGGAATCACTGGGGTGGCAGAGATGTGGACAGAGGAGGAAGCTTACTGGGGTGGGTTGCATGACCCAGTAGGCACCTCATACTCTGGAGGGATGACACTGGGCCCCTGGCATCCCCAGGGATCAAATCCACAGGGCATTGAGACCCCTTTGCTGCTCTGTGCTGAGGGAGTTGTCTTTTGGCATAGACTGGCTATAAATGCTGCTTGACTGGGCTGCCTTAAGGTAACATTCCCCTGAAGAGTGAAACTGATGCAGAGGAAAGGGGAGGGCTCCAGGAGTCTGGGATGAAAGGCAGATGCCACATACTTGGGCTGTGTGATGAGCTGGAGTTGTGAAGGAACATGGGTGGAAGTGGTGACCCTGCCTCCTCCACCCCTCCCTTCATCACAGTCCACTTATGACATCTACACATTAAAAATGCACAGCTTCCTGGAGCTCTTCCTTTTACTCTCTTAATAGTCATTTTTCTTTCTAAATCCACTACTGAACTTTGCCTATGCCTTTATATTTTTAAAACAATCATTAAGTTTGATAACAAAAATGAAAATATCATTAATTTACTATATTCTGAGGTATAAAGTCTACAAAAGAAACCCCTTCTAAAAGTATAATAAAAGCCATACAAGTACTAGAGTGCTCTCCTCCAAATTAAGAAGCCAGTGGAGGACATGGATGATTAAGTTTAGGGGCTTATATTGAATGGGTTTCTGGTCCCAGGAGAAAGGTTCTCAGAACATCATTCACTTGCCTGCATGTATTT
Organism: Choloepus didactylus; assembly: GCF_015220235.1. Classification (NCBI taxonomy): domain Eukaryota; kingdom Metazoa; phylum Chordata; class Mammalia; order Pilosa; family Megalonychidae; genus Choloepus; species Choloepus didactylus. Next base: position 190,209,594 of record NC_051310.1, read on the forward strand.
TAACCATCTAGTTATTGTCTCCACATCCAAGTTCATGCTCAATGGCAGCAACCCCTGTGAGCTCAGTAATGCTGATTTTCCTGAAGTGCCAAAAAGAAAGTAAGGAGGCAATACAGTGCATGTGAGCTAGTCTCCCTTCCCCTCTTCATCCTACCCACTTCACACTCACATTTCATTTTCCTCATTTTCCTCTTGTTTCTCCTGGTTTATGTTCTTCTCCTCCTGATTGAGAGTAGACAGCTGTAGGAAAGAGAAAAAAACTTGCATGTCATGAGCTACCACATGTAGTAACACATTTGTAAGGGGGACCCCAGCCCAGAATGAACTACACAGGTGTCTCCTCTACAGGGTGTGGCCCAAGGTATCTGGCTTGCAGCACAGCTTCTTGCCTGATCCGTTCAGGATTATGTGAGAATGTGCAAGGTGTAAAGTAGATTTGGAAATCAAGGCAATGCTAGAAAAGTAGGAGAGGAGGGAGGAGAAAGTTTTATAAATATTGTCATTCCCATGACCTAAGTTTCTTTGGTGAGACCATGGCCTTCAAGGTGGCCATCAAATAAATATAGGAAGATGGAGTAGGGAAGAGGTACAAACAGAAGCTTAGAGATAAGAAACAGAGTGATTAATAAAGAGACAAAAAAGGAAATAAATTACATGGAAATTGCCTTCTCTGTCAGAATCCTCAGAATCAGTAAAGAATGCCTCTGAATGGATGAGGGTGGTAACAATGATTGGGTGGCCTTGGTAAAGGAAAGAGTTGAGTTAGAGTTGAGGGGAGAAACTGAGCCCTTTTGTTGGTGTCAGGGTGTGATCAGATCCCCGGAAACAATTCTGTCCTCACTGCTATACTCCTCTCCCAGTGCCTTGATTGCTTCACCTCTGCCATGAGGGAGTGGGTCTAGGATCTCTAAGGTGCCTTTTCTGGGCTTCAAGAACCTTAAATATGGACAGGAATAAATGCCTGTCTTCCCTTTTCTCTAAGCTGGCAGACACTGTCTCCATATCTTTCTGTTCATGATGGAGCCTTTCTTCCTCTTTACCTCCCTCAATACCACCTTGCTTCTTTCCCTCCTAAGTATTGCCGATATTCTTTCTCTTTTCCCACTTCCACTAAATTTTTTTCTCTGACATGAGGTCATTAAAGGAACAATCAAGAGTGTACTGTGAACCTCTCCAGTTAAACAAGTGATCAATTATCCAATCCATCATTACACATGGAGCAACTGTCAGAGGCCTGGAGTTGAATTAGGTCCTATGGCAGAGAGTGACCACCAACCCCACCAATCAAATGATTGTCCTGTACCTGTAGGTTCATGGGAGACACTTTGTCCTCACAACATCCCTATAGGTTTTCTAGCTCATTAGTGAGAATGAACATGAAATTAGAGATAAAGTAACTTCCCCAGATTCCCTGTCTTCAATTCAGACAGTAATTGTACAGGAGGTATAACCACTTAAATCAGTGGAAACTTCCAGTGTTTTATCAAGCCTTGGAAGAATTGGGAGGGAAGGGCACCTGGAAAAGACTGAGGAAAGATAACAGGAAGAAGAACATCTGTAGTGTGGCAACAGGGAAGAGCTATCTAGCTGGTTTTGTGGGTTCTAAGAGGAGAAGTTTCACCCTGTCCCTGCTGCCCAGAGGCACTGTCCTGGGCCTGGTCAGTTCCAGGAGGCCAGGACCATGGGACTGTGTGAGCCAGTGTGTGAAGTGGGCCAGCAGCCCCTTCACACTAGTCCTTCAGAAACTCTGCCAGGCCTTGGAAAGTATGGAGAAGCCAGCTAGACACAAACCACTGTCAATTGAGAGAAAATTCTGATTTATTCCTAATCCCAGGATTTATATTTGGGTCATAAGTGGATACTACAAGTTTGTTCAAGTATATACTTCCCAGCACACCTCTCCAGGACATGGGAACATGGGCAGTAAGCCTAGGAAACCAAAGGTTTTGATCTTTGATGATGGTCAAGGAATGCAAAGAACAGGGCTAGTGGGAAAGCAAAGCAAGAAAAGATGATGACAAACACAAAACCCTTAAAGCCCAGGTTCTAAGACCTCTATTATGTGCTCAAATATGAAAATAACAAAAGTAGCCCTCCAGATATATTTCCTCTACTTTCAAGTTTCTCCTCCCTTTGCTCAATCTAGAAATTAGCAGGTGGAATACAAATGGCAGGTGGTCCTGGCACTCCTTTCCTATTGGATCCTTCCTTGAGAAGTTTTACCCACATGGATTGTCATCTTCTTCATGGCTGGAATCATATCTTTTATCTGCCATCCAATATTTAGGAATGAAAAGATTGACAGAAAGTTATTAGAGTGGCACACCCATCCCTCTGTTATACACTTGAGGCCTTACTGGACAGTGAAGATCACTGTGATTTTCCCCTTTGATCTCAGACCTTCCCTGGGCTCCATGAAGTCAGAAGTCTCCAACAGGACACTGCAAGCAGTTTCCAAGTGAAAGGAGGTGAAGAAATCCCCTCACAACTTCTCACTTCCCCATTTAGCTGGACCATCACAACACTCATGTCCTATCTTAGTCTGGATTTCTGACTGTTGTGGACATGCTGTGTGCCAGGTGAGTTCAATGAACAGACCCAGTGCCAGACTCTAAGCACCTGCCCAGAGAGCATTTTATGAGGATGGAAATGTTCTCTCTACATTGTCAGTACCCCAGATAACTAGTAGAAAAGCCTACTGGGCTTTTGAAAAATGGTTACAACTAAATTGTGCTGCAGATGCCCTGTGTGGTGCTCAGCAACAGCAATTTAAATCACATTTTCCCCAAACATTAAACACATGCACAATGAGTATCACATCACATATGGATACACATCCCTCACATGTACACAGACTCATGCTACCTAAACAGAACACAAGTACTCAAGGAATATGACCCTAGTGCTTACCTGGAATATTGGTTTCCTTCACCAAATCCCTTCTTATTTCCCCCAGACAGCTGAAACTGTGAGTGAAAGTGGGGAAGAACCTCTCTAGACTAAAGCCCACAAGTAAGACCCACCTTTCTTATCATTTAGGATTTTCCTCAGGAAGTTCTGATCTTGAATACCTACCATTGTTGGCCATTATCCAGGCCACCTGCAGTTATGGAAAAGAAAACCATTTGAGAAAGAGTGGTGAACTCAAGGAAATCCAACAGCAGGTGAAGCAACATCTGGGGAAAGTACATGAGATTTTCCTGGATGATGTTTCTCTGGTCCAGGAGAAAATATTGTGCTAAGGAAAATACACTTTGCCATAAAATATAAGTGATGCCATCATTTGTAATTTCCCTCCTGAATCACAGATCAGGTAGTAAAAGACTCCCATTGAACACTGCCCCCCCCCCAACAAAATTGTATATGTCAGCTTTAATGTACATGGTTATTTCCATATCTGAATTGGACTGAAGAAGGAAACCAGGAAAGGAAAAATTCTATCTTAGACAAAGAAAATCAACCTTACCTTCAAATTACATGGGACCTCCTCTACTGCCATAGCCTGTATAAGTTCTTCCAGCAGGCCTTCAGGAGGAGCTAAGAGGAGACAGATTAACAGTCAGTACATATGGTATGTTGCTGCTGGATAACTCAGGGCACTTTGCTTGATTGGGACAAGACCAGAGTAATGTGGAGGTGAGTAATTAAGAAGCATAAAAGGATATTCTGTGGGATGGAATGAGGTTGGCAAAGAGGAGGAGCAGGAGAAAATGAGAGGTAGTCCTTGGTTTTGTAGTTAAAGATATCACAAAGCAGTGGGAAATTGTCAATCTACAAATGCTATGAAAATACATGCTATTTTTCAATGTCAGATGTTTGTCACTCCTCCTGCCCATTTTGAAACCCAATTAAAATGCCATTATCTCCTTGATATGTCCTAAGACCATCTCAGCCTCCATAATTATTGTGCTATGAAGGTGGGAAATCTTCTGGGGAAACATACACACTCACCCTCATCACCACCTTCACAATCACACCACATAGACTCACATACATATGCTTCCCAATTCCTGTACACACCAACATTCACCACCTAAATGAACACAGCTGCTTATGTGGACTGCAGAACATGACTATTTTTCTTTACCTACAAGATAAATATGTCCCATCCTCATTCTAACCTGGAAGCTGGAATCTGGGTGCCTCTCCAGCCTAAGTCAAGCCCAAGAGCCATGGTTTTTTTTTAATATCCCAGAGTTTTTCTCTACAAGGGATTCCAAAATACATAACATTTTCACTCACCTTTGAGTGAATAGAAATCACTCTGAGAATCAGAGCACACTGTGGTGTCTTTGCCTTTAGAGAAGCAGATGGGGAACAGCTTTTGAGTCAAACACCCCATAAACAATTGTAGCAGACACATGTGGGAATGAGCAAGCTTTTCCTGTATGATGTATCTATTTAGTTTGGGAATTAAGAAATTAATAACCCAAGGAGGAAAACCTGCTGGTGAAGAAAAGGCCCCATGTCATAGAGCTGACTCCCTGCCTCTTCCCTGTTCAATCAAGGATATGTAATTGGCTCCCAGTAAACATACTCCTGACCTTGGAAATAATTTATATTTCTGTAATTACATAGACAGATCTTTCTAAATGAACTCATATGAAAAAAATAATAGATTTTATCTCAAAGTAAAGCAACCTAACCATGGAATTAGATGGAACATCCTCATCTGCCATGTCACCATGAGTCTCCTCTAACAGGCACTCAGGGGGTTCTAGGAGGACATAAAGTGTTAGTACACCAAGGTGTTGCTCATGGGTTATTTGGGGAGCTGCACATATCTTGAGAAGGGGCAAGAGAATAAGGAGGCAGGAGGATAAAAAGCCTGGAATGATCTTTTGCTGGGCCATCCTCCTTGGAGAAAAGAATGGCAAAGGAGAGGAGCAGGAAACAAATGAGAAATGAGATTCTCTGGTTGTGTTGCTAAAGCCATTCATATGCAATTTGAAATAGTCCATCTACAAATAGTACTTAAAAAGATGTTACAATTCATGACATAGTCCCACCACTCCTCCCACTTCTGTTGATGTTAGATTAAGTGTCAGAGTCCTAATAAAATTTCTCAGATCATTGCAAACTCCATGGATCCAAAGAGCTGTGGTGTAGTGCTTTTCTCTTTATTACAAGCAACTTCTTAGGTGGACTGGATTTAAGTCTAGGAAAATTATCTTCCATTGAGTCACTAAGATTTGTGATAAAGACAATAACTATACAGGTTTCCATACTACTGATGCATTATTTCTTGAAAATAACCAAGTTCTCAACATAATATTTTTTCTTTGTCTTCATTTCATTTCCACATATGTGTACTCACTGAGTGGTGTGACTCTCTGTGCGCACAATAATCAGCCCATAGTGGGACACTTCTTAGGACAGAGGAACAGGTTGAGCACTGAGCACTGAGGCTGTGAGCCAGGTCTATGAGAGAGATGCATGAGGGTGATGAACATTAGGTTAATGAATAAATGAGCATTTCAGATCATAGTGTTTAATGTCCCTTGAAAGTGTAGCTCAGAGGTTTGATCATTTGTAGTGCCTGAAATCATGAAGTTATCAAACAGATGAAAATATCTTCCAGATTCTTGTCTGATTGCACCATGCACTGAAAAGTGACCCAGCATGGGAAGAAGGTGACCAGTTGTCCTATTGATGCCTCTCAATTCTCAAAACCTCTGAGTTTGCCAGAAACATATGGGGATTTCAATGTGTTTCTCACGGTAATAACTATGTCTAAATATCTGGTACACTGCACATATTGCTAACCAGCAGTTTATGACCCCTGGTTGTCCACCAAATATAGTAGAGCACTGTTAAGGATCCCTGTAAACTTGAGCACTTTCTGCCATATATAGACATTACATAAGTAACTTTTATGGTTAGTGATGGCCCATAACTGTGATATAAGTGCAATTCAGTAGCTCAGAGTATCAGCAGAGGGGCCAAATGCCTGGGTTTGCATTTTGGCTCTTCCACTTAGGGACTTGAGATCTGGGGTCACTAATCTCCAAACCTCAGAACCTCTATGTAAAGGATTGGGAAAGTAAACATAATGAGGGGGGAAATGTCTGTTCTGAGCATTTTATGAATGACATTATATACAATGTCTCAGGGGTCAAGGGATTATTAGTGAGAAAGTTCACAATTGCAGTTATATGAATTGAACAAATCTCTTGGGTTAACACACACACACATTAATACCTTCCCCCACCACATTCACAAACACACCATATGGAGTCACACATAAATATCCCATAACCCCCATTCTCACAAATTCAGGCCACCTAAAGGCAGCACAGCTGCTTTCAGGAGTGTACAGCAAGCCCATAGTCCTTCACATGGAAAATACTTTTATTGAAGACATCTCCAATCCTCATTCCTATCATTAGCTGAAACAATGATGGCTCTTGAGACAAACCTGCTAATAATGCCTTGTTTGACTTTATCCAGATGTTTTCACAGTCAGTAATTCTAGATATGTACTATTTTCACTTGTTCCAAGCTGCACCTGCAATTAGACAAGACCCTATGAAGATCAGATCATGCCATGTCCCATCTGAACAGGAATTTTGCTTCCCTGGCACCATTAGAAAAGCAGATGGAGACAGTGGTGTAGCAAATTCCCTTTAAGCAAACATAGGAGACACATCTGGAATTCACAAACTTTTTCTAGATATGTACCTGTGAAGTCCAGGTTGGTTAGTGATTATAAAATTCTTAAACCAAGGACAAAAAATGCAGCTGAGAGAAGGCCACATACCATGTATTTTATAACCTGCTGCTACCATTTGTGGATGCACTTGTGAATCATGGATCATTTGGAAGAGGCTCCTACTCAATACTTTCTGACCCACAGAAATTGTATATGCTATATATAATGTATGTGAGTAGACATCCTGACCTGAAATCAATTGGAAAAGAAAGAAACCCAAAAAACAACCTCTCTGCCTTAGACAAAGAATAGCTACTTCACCTCATCATTAGGTGAGGTCTCCTCATCCTCCTGGTCACTTGGAACTGCCACCATCTGCTGCTCCTGGGGAGCTAGGAGGATACAAAGGAACTCTCAGCACATTGCTGTGTTATTCTTGAATTGTCAAGGGATAATTCTGGCTTGGAACAACATGTGAGTGTGGAGTTGGTAGTTTAACAAGCATGGTGTGAGCTGCTGAGTAGCCATCTTCCAAAATGAAAAGGGGGTGGCAAACAGAGTAGCAGGAAAGAAACAGAAATCAAAGCTTTGGTTTTGTAGCTACTGGCAAGCTAAAGCAACTGGCCATAGTCAGTTTGTAAATGCTACTAAAACACACAGTATGATTCATTGATGCAGACCCATCACACCTCTTGCTTATTAAGTATCTCACATAAATTGTCAGTGTTTTCTTGACATTTCTAGACCAATTCACCCACCAGTGGTCCACATATACTGACACTACAGTACTGGCATCATTTTTTCTTATCTGTTCTGTAGGTTTGTTTAAAAATTTTAATGAGGTAACATATATACTATAAAATGTGCCATTTTAACCATTTTATGTGGATAATTAATTCAGTGTCTTTAATTACCTTCACAATGTGCTTTCATCACCACCATTTATTTCCAAAACATTCTTTATTCAAAACAGAAGCTTTATATCCATTACTTATTTATGCCATTCCTCTTTCCCCCATCCCTTCCCAACCTCTAATCTCATTTCTCTGAGTTTTCTTATTCTAGATATTTCATATAAGTGGAACCATACAATATTTGTCCTTTTGCGTCTGTTTTTTTTCATTCAGCATGATGTTTTCTAGGTTCACCAGTGTAGTGACATGTATCAGAACTTTATTACTTTATATGCCTGAATAATTGTGCCTATAGTGCAGATAGACCACTCTTTTTAACCCACTTATCTGCTGATGGACACTTAGGTAGTTTTGACATTTTGGCTGTCATGTATAATGCTGCTATGACCATTGTTTTACAAGCATCTGTTGGTTCCCTCTTTTCAATTCTTTCATATGTATACCTGGTAGTTCAATTTCTGGTCATATGGTAATTATGAGTTTTGCTTTTGAGGGACTGCCAAACTGTTTTCCACAGTGTCTGCTACACTTTATATTCCTACCAGCCATGCTTGGGGAAATGGAGAGGTAGTTGTGAGGGGACTGTTTTGGAGAGATATAAGGAATCTGACCAATATTTTAACACAGTTGGCTCATGTAACTTGGGATACAAGATGGTTCACAGAGAGATTTCAATATTTACTAAATAATTATAAAATGACACTTCTTAAAAAGTGCAGTAAAGAAGTGTTTATCATAAAGTTTTAATCCTCTTGACTAGAACTTGAAGAAGAAAACAAGAAAAGAAAGAAGAAATCAAAATAGTTCACAGGAATTATTTTGGAGAAAGGAAATTAAATTAGACCAGTGCAGAAACAAGAAGTGTTTCCCTAACTAGAACAGTTCATTGATGGAGAGATAGGAACTTAATCCCATATTCTAATTCCATGAGGCCACTTGTCCCTACAGAATGAGAAGGGACACAGGAATGGACACAAAGGGAAGAAGGCCAAGTGAAGGAATTCTTGAAGCTACAATCCAGGGAACCCTAAAGTTTGTCCTCCTCCACCAGAAGCTAGGGAAAGGGAGAGAACACTTCCCCTAGAGCCTTCACAGACAGCATGGCCCTGTGACACCAGGGTTGCAGGCTTTTAATACAGAATAAATAGATATTTACTCTCTAATGGATAAATATCTGTTTTCTGTTTATTTTTTTAGCCACAAAATATTAGCAATTTTTATGGAAGCCCTAGAAAACTAACACAGTGCCTTTCAAGGTATGGGATGCTACTGTACAAATGTCCATCACTGTTTCACCACAGATTTTTTCAACTAATCAATCAGGTTGTTGGTGAGCAAGAAAACTCATTAACATAAATGGTGCCATATTATCCCTAGTGCTTACGTAAGTGAGAGGAATGTTTGAGCAAGTTTAGGAGTGAAGAGATACACTAATATCTTAAATGGTCCCCAAGTTGATAGAAATATAAGAAAAATATAGATTGAGAACAACAAGAAGTAGAAAATGGGTTGATACTTCTGAATGCCATTTGGAAGACAACTGTAAAAGGATTAGGAAACATGTTAAGAAAGATACAACCATCCAATTGGTGGAATGGCATTCAAAAGACTATGTTATGACCACTGTACACACTTCCCATTTTTGGAGAACATTTGGAATGAAGCAGAGTATGACCCTCCCTGCTGCCTTCTTGTGTAGTCACATAAATGGAGACCAAATAATAAATAAAGGTAAATCCCTTAAAAACAATGGTGCAGTGCCAAATGTGAGAGTTCAATTACTAAATCTGGAAGGATGTGCAAAAACTTAGAAGTTGTTACTTGAAAGGTAGAAAGTAGAGGCTGTAAACAGGGAAGGAAGGTGAGTCAGATTTCAAAGTGCATTCTTGTGTACATTTTTAAATTTTCTACAAGTGTGTTATTCTTTTTGCTGTTGTTATACAAAAAAATCCTATCTTCAAATTAGTTGTATATAACAACCTTTTAACTTTGTACTTGTTTCATGGGGTAAGTATTCAAAAGAGAGCAAGTGGGGATGGCCATTTGTGTGTTTTGATATCTGGGGTTTCAATGGAAAGATTCACTGGCCAGAGTTGGCTTGACAGGGAGGAGTTGGAAACATTTTTGTTAGCTTCACCCATGTCTGTGGGTTGAAGCTGAATTTCAGTGGGAAGACCTACATGAGACTTCTCTGCTTATTTGTAAGAGCAGCACCCCATTTCCCCTTACCAAAACATGTTTACTTTCCAACAGATGACATAATAAATTGCCACAAGTTGGGTGGCTTAAAACAACAGAAACTTATTCTCTCACAGTTCTAGAGATGAGAAGTCCAAAATCAAAGTGTTGGCAACACCATGCTCTCTGAAGTCTACTGTGTGTTATTATGGATACTTAAAAAAGATTTAAACAAATTTGCAATGAAATCTGCAAAGAAAAATGTAGACCATTATTGACAAATTTGATAACCAGAAAGACACAGAGAGGCAAAATAGGGAATTAAGAAAGAAATGAGAAAAGGATTCCTTGGCTTTCCCACCAAAGCAACCTAAAGTGACTTGAAATAGTCCATCCACAAACTGGTACATACTAAAATATACACTATGATATAAAGACCAAGTGTCTTCATTCTTTCTCCCCATTTTTGAAACCCAGCCCAAGTGCCTGTACTTTCTTAAGAGCTTCCAAAACCATTTTATCCTTCATGGATCCACAGATGTTGCTCCTGCATTTGTGATCTCTTTTATGAGATTTTGCACTCTATCAAGTAATCTGATTGAATTCTAGGCAAAATATCCTGTTGAATTTAAACACTAACTTGTTATAAATGCAATCAAGTACTGAAAATCTGAAACTACTGAAACCCTACTATTTAAATATAACCACAATTTGATCACATATTTCCTTCCAGTCTTCCTTTTCTAGTCCATGTGTGTTTTCTTGAAGAGAGCTGGCTCTCTTTGCTCACACTAACCAGCCCACAGTGGGAGAGATCCTTAAGGAGAACCACCATGGATTAAGCACAGATGCTTTCTAATCAGGTCCACACGATTTTTCCAAAGGGGTGGTACAGGCCAGAACCCTAAGTGGATTTTGAGTTCTTATTGTCACTCTACATAACACAGGCAGCTTGCAAGACAGGAGTATTTCTAGAGCACATGGTAATAATGAAATACAATACATTAAATTTTACCCCAATTCTAATCAGATATTGCCCAGGTAATCTATCAGAATTTCTCTATCAGATTTTGACTTTCTTGTCCAAATTGTTGACTTTGAACCCTGAGGTCTGTGGCTCACAAAAGCATGTAAAAGTAGCAGTGAGATGGACTGATAGGTGTCCTGGATGATGTGACTACTGAGGTTACCTCCTAAGGATAGGCACTGTTTGGGAACACTGCTGGTTTGGGAAATTTCAGGCACATGCATAGAGACTACACAGCCATTGTACAATGTCTAATATTCCTATGGCTGAGTTTTAAGTGCAGGTCAGAGTATCAACACTGGTCTCACATGGTTGGGTACACACTTTATCTCTTCCACACAGAAGCACATGAGATTGGGATACTTATCTCTATTCCTCCATTACTCCATCTGAGTCATATGTATAGTAAACAATCCCACCTCATATACCTCTAAGGATTGAATGAGCTATTATACATAAACTGTGCTGTGCTCAGATGGGATTATTTTCTTGTCATCATTGACACTGGCAATTGTCCTGTGGTAAATGAGTCCTACATAAAGTATAAATACATACAAGCACTTGTGAATACACACATATACATTCACAATCAGACCACAATGACTTACCCACTGACACCTCTGAAATGCAATTTATGCTACTTCACACCATCCATGGAGAACCTAGCTCTTTCCACGGACTGTAGAAACAGGGATACAGTTCTTAACCTGGAAATCAGTTTCTCTCACCACACAGCACATTCTTACTGCCACATGAAATTGGGAATCACTGTGGCTCTCCACTCTAAAGCTAGTAAAGAAAGCTCACCATACTCATGTAGGTTTCTTTCCTTAGCCAGTGAGTAATTCCAGAATACACCCTTGTTTCTCTTGTTCTTGAGGTCACCTGCAATGAAGAAAAAGAAACACTGTGAACATCAGATCATGCTGTATACTTGTGGCTTAGGATTTTGCTCTCTTAGTTGCCTAGAATACCAAATGGGAAACCACAGTTGAGTCAAAGAACACAAAAACAAGAGGAGAAGGCATCTACAGAAAAGGCACAAACTTTCTGAAAGGATTTTTTGGTCAAGTCCACTTTATCAAGCAAGCACAAAATTATTTATCCAAAGAATAAAAGAATCCCACTTAAGGAAAGTCCCTCTACAATATAGTTTCCAATCTGATGCTACCAAGATTGAGAGACCTTCTAGAACAAGTTGACAGTTGGTCAAATATTCTACCCACCCCTTGCCAAATAGAAAGTCCCTAAATTGTATAATCTACATGATAAATTTTCAAATCTGAACCTGATTATAAAATAAACCAAGAAATAAATACATTTATTTCAAACAAAAAGGACAACCTTACCTTGATGTTTGTTGGGTCCTCTTCATCTGCTTTGACATGAGAAATGTCCTCTTACAGTTTCCCTGGGGGAGCTGAGAAGATACAGAAGAACCTTCAGTATACTGCTCGTGTGGCTCATGAATTTCTAGGGAAAATGAGTTGACTAGGATAAAAGACCACTGTTTATGAATGTTATTGGTTAATATTCATGAATTGAGATGTTCCTGGGCCATTAATAAATTTTATTACCCTTCACATCTATGTACATTCCCTATTTTCCTGTGTATGTAAATAACTGTCAATGTATTTGGTTATTTATCACCCCCTATAAGTTCATTGAACTATATTTCTATCTAGTTATTTGCTGAAATATGGACACTCTTTGGTTAAATGGAAAAAAGTTTCTCTCTTTTCACCATACTTGTCTTTAGGGAGATGAATGGGTTGGGTGAAAGTATGCAGTTATAGCTATAAAATGTGTGTTGGGGTAACCACCAAATATGAAAGGTTTGGGCTCATAAATTAGACATACACATTCTTAAGATGCTCTGGAATCCTAGTTATAAGAATGGAAGCAACAGGCACCCACTATACTAAAATAATACACATTTCAACTTGAAAAGTAGCAGGAAGGCATAAGACAAAGATAGGAAGCCTTCATTGTGTGAAATACATTCCTACTCATCTCAACCTATACAGTTCACTCCAAATTTCTGAAATTAATAATTTGCTATGACCTTCATGAGTACAGAACAGTAAAATAGATATCAATATATTCTCCTGGATGAATAACGATTGTGGAGGCAGTGAGGGGTGCAGAACATCATAAGAAAAACTAAATTTTTCTAAATGGAAACTAATTTTAATAGCCATCAGCTTGTTAGTAAAAATAAAATATAAACAAGTAGTAAAATAAAATTATAAAGTATATTTAAAACTGTTACAAACTTTAGAGGAGAAATTGATAAAAAGATGAGAAACAACTTTAGAAGAGTTTTCTTAGTGATTTGGGGGCAATGAATTAATTAAGCAGTTCAATATGAACATACCTTTTGAGCAGCAATTGAGATTTCCCATCTCTGGACTGAAGCAGAGAGCTTCTCGTCCTGCCACTTAATTTGAATCTCTCTCCACAGAGTTACAGAACCATGAACCATATGTGCATCATCTGATAACCATGGTGATGGTTCATGACAGAATTTTCAGAGTGCATGTGTTCTCCACAATGCAAGGTCCAACAGCTACTTTCTAGACATGAGGTTTTTTTTTTTACATGGATACATGTCAATTAAGAATGTTTTGTTTTAAAAACTGAATCCTGTACCCACACATTATTTTTTGTATTTGATAATAAGTTATCTGAAAGAAAGTGACATGCTCTCCCACCATATATAGTAAATAGTGAGATTGCAGAATGAAGAACAAAGCTGACATACTCAGAATATATAGAGGTTTCATTTCATTTGTAATACCACACTTTACCAAATTTTATAATTCCTTAGTCACCAAACATTTCTAGAAGAAATAATTAAAACTTTTTCAATATTAAATAAAATCAGCATTTTAATATAAATACAGTTTAAAAGGTATTATTCTCTAAGAATCATCAAATTATATATATCCTTCTCTGATCATCTCTGCATATTACCTAGTTTTCCCCTTCCTGCAACTAAGTCTATATACCTGGCTTTCTCTCACTGTGAATTCACTAAGCAATGCATCTTGTTGGGCAGTTTAATGGCTGGCTTTTAACTAAGTAATTAAGAAAACAAATCACTATATTTTCACCAGAGCATTCCTGTTGTGGATGAACAAGATGGGTGAAAATGTACAGCTAATATAAATGCAGGATTGTGGTTGTGGTCTCATATATTGACATCCAATCACACAAATTCTTAAACATCTCTCTATGAAAACTAGCTCTATGAAGGGATATGATCTGTCCCAAAATATAAGCTAGAAGTGAAAATTTTAGAATGAAGAGGAGATCCCATGTGTAAAACCAAGTAGATAACCCTTATTGTATAAAATGCTACTCTTCAAATGATCATCACTGCTGATTCTTCTCAAACTGTTAGAATCAATAAACCAAATAATTAATTGAACTTGTATAAAAACTGCATTATTACAGCTGCTGTAATTTTCTCCCATGATTTACCCATCTCAGGGATTTGGTTGAATGGATGTCAAAGAACCAGTAATACCTTATTTTTCTAAACAAACTTCAAAGATACCTGGCTTGACAAAAATTATAAATGTATTGTTAAAACACAGCAAAACTGGAAACCTGTTTCACAGATGAATGTCAAACTGGGAAAGAAAATGAAAAAATGACTAGAAATATGTAAGATAATATAACCATCCTAGTGAAGGAGTAGCATTTGAAAGGCAAGCAGTACAAGATTCTCACTTTTTGGAGAAAAGTTGGATAAAGATGAGCACTTTCCCTCCTCCTGCCACCTATGACTACAGTAAGTGAAAAATAAATGAGTACATATAGGGAAATCATTATAAAATTGACTTTCATGTTTTTGATGCAATGGGAATTTTCAATTAATATATCTGGATGGTTATGCATTAATGTAAGGGTTTCTATTTCCAGAGGCAGACCTGGATAGCTGCAGAAAAAGGAAGGAAGGAAATTCAAATTTTCATATGCATTCTTTGTAAATTTTCACTTGAATACAAGTGAATTATGCTTGTTGCTATTACTAGACAGAACCTTACTCTATAAAACAGTAGTGTAAAATAACCATTTTACTTTGCTCATGTAAGAATACAACAGAGCCCAGTAGGGTGGCCATTTCTTCTTTATGAAGTCTGGACTTCAGCAGAGAAAACTCCCTGGCTGAGGAATTTTCTACAGCCAGAGTTTTTAATCCTGTGGATTGATGTCACTCAAATGTCTGTGGGTTGAAGTTCTGCCTGGAAGACCTACATGAGCAATTGCCATGTCACCAGGGATTCCTGGCAGCAGGGCAGCCTCAGGGCATTCAGATCCTTCCCTGGTGACTGAGGTCTCCCTGATGAGTGACCCACATGAACCAGGTGGAGTTTCCTGGCCTTGTCAACATAACCATGGATGTTACAGCCCCTTGCTTCCATGGCATTCTGTGAGTGACAAGTGACAACTAGTGTCAGCCCTGCTTAAAAGGGAGGAGCCTAAGCCCTGCCTCTCAATTGGAGGTAAGCCAAAAGAACTTGCAAACATGGTTTCAACCCACAACATGCATGGAGCAGTTTAAAAAATACTCAGTAGGAGGATGCCACTTGAAAATCTGTGAGGCAGGAGATGCTGCCTATGGCATAGGAGCATAGGTTTGTATAGTGATTTTCCCTGTAGCCTTGAAGCCCTGTGATGACAGAGGCCACATGTCTTTTTCCCTTCTCAGTTTTTGACTCAGAAATGAGCACAGAGAAGAGCTCCACAGGTGGTACCATGTCTCTACTGCTCCAGTTCCAGATTTAAGAATTTCCCTGCCCAGAATGCAAGGTTCTCTTGTAGACTTTGAGTTTCCTTCAGATCTATTCCATGCTTTCACCATCACAGGAGGCCTTTTTCCCAGAGTCTCCATAGGGCCTGGATAACAGCTATGTCTTCAAGACAATTCCAGATCTTCAGGCAGTGTCCCTATGACACACATGTGGCTGTGGCTGTGGCACACATTTAGTGAATAGATCAATGAACACTCCCAAACTGAGTCAACTGCATGTATTTGATATGTAATAAAAATAGCTGTAGAGAAGTATAATTATTCAATAAAAATTATTTGAAGAAATGGCCATAATATGAAAAATATGTTCCCACTTCATACCATCTACCAAAATGTCTAGGTCAGTTGCAGTTTAAATGTAAAAATGAAAATATGCAAGATAAATATTTATATATTCTTGTAGGAGGGAAATTATTTCTTAGGAAAATAGTGATGGCATGAAGCATAGCACAAAAACATTTATTAGACTACCTAGATAAAATTATCTGAGCCACAAAAACCCAGTCCCATAAAAGAAATAATAATTACATTGTACCTAACTAAAAAAATTAGATTAAATTTGCAATGACTGTCTCTTTTCCATATTTGGCACTAAACTCTTAAAGTATAAACCTAAAACATCTAAATTTTATTGTATGTAAGTGATTTGCCAATTATACCAACTTAAAAAAAGACATACCATTATAATCATTTTTTTTTACCAAGGAGTACAGCTATATAAATGTATTCTTAGGAAGGAATCATGATGAATTTGAAGACTATGCTAACAGATGTGCATATCAGCCACTTGCTTCCTGTGGCTATCTCTCTCTCCATCTGAATTCCATTATGTTTATAAAGGACCCCAGTAATATGACTAAGACCCATCCTAAGTGAATTTGGTCAAACCTTAGCTGAAGTAATTTCATCAAAAGGTATGACTTCAATAAATTTACACCATAGGAATAAATAAAATTTAAGAATTTGGGGAGTTGTGGGTGAGGGGTGGGTACATATAGTACCAAACACCACAAAATGAAAGCCCCATCTAAATTCTCAGGACCTTTTTGGCAGAAATTTTGATCCTGAATTCCTATAAAATTGCAAGAAATTCCAGATAGCCAAAATAATCCTAGAGAAGAAAACTCCAACCACCCAATATTGAAATTTACTACAAATTCCAACTACAAAAACAATATGATATGGCAGCATAGAGAGGAAAAGAATAGTTTGTCCCCCTGGAACAACTAACAAACAACCAGACACAACTAGTAAATAATCTGGAATAACTTCAGGGGTACAAACATGACTGTACGCACATCATACACCAACCTGAATTGGGAGGAATGCCTGAGATAGCACCATGTAATATGTAAGTAAAACCTACAGATTCAAGCCAGGAGCCCCTCCCCCTATGGCCCAAACTGCAAAGCCTCATGGTGCTAAAGAGCTGCACTCTGCCAGCAAGTGAATATAGCTCAGCTGAGCTCCAAATGTGGGTTTAATTAACAAACATGGACTGCTCAATACAAGACACAAATCCCCAACAGGCAGAAAGAGGCTTTTGGTGATAACTGACCTTGGAGAGCCAGAGGGTGGCTATGGACTGTCCCTGAAGGGGGATTTCAGTCCCTTTTTTGGCTCTGTGGAGAAAGCCTCAGCCATTTTCAGTTCCCATTTTTCTGACCCAGACAAGGGTGGGGATAGCACAGGCAGAAATTATTCAAATGCTAATGACCACTCCCCAGTGGGTGCACATTCCCCAAGAGGAAGAAGGTGATGCCAAGCTTTACTACCCACCTTCCATTCAGAACCAGACCCCAGAACCTGGGGAAAAAAAGCCACAGGCCTCATGTCCTTACAGCAGTCTGGAGCTACAGATGACAGGCACCATTTGCTGGGCAGAAAAGCAAAGTGACTTGAGGCCTCACAGGGTGTACCAGTCTTCTAAGACAGCCTCAGGGAAACCAGATGCTATTCCCTCCTTCCAAGACCTGAGCCCATTCTGGTCTGGGAAAACCTGATTGGGGTAACCAAGGAAACCAGATGCCTAGACAACAGAAAACTACAATCTACACTAAGAATAATGAAGTTATGGCACAGTCAAAGGAAAAATTTAAACTTCACCTTAGATACAATAATTTAAACAACTAATACGAAACCAATTCAAAAAGTTCAGGGAAGATATGGCAAAAGGGATGAAGTGTATAATGAAAACACTGGGTTTACATAAAGTAGAAATTGAAAGTTCAAGAAAAACAACTGGCAGAATCTATGGAAATGAAAGGCACAACACAAGGGATGAAAGATATAATGGAAACACAATGTTAGATCTCAAGAAGCAGAAAAAAACACTCAAGAACTGGAGGACAAGGCACCTGAAAGCCTATATACAAAAGAACAGATAGAGAAAAGACTGGAAAAGTATGAGCAATGTCTCCAGGAACTTAAGGACAAAATGAAATGCAGGAATGTACATGCCATGGGTGTCCCACAAGGAGAAGAGAAGGGAAAAGGGGCAGAAGCAATAATAGAGGAAATAATTAATGAAAAATTCCCATCTCTTATGAAAGACATAAAATTACAGATCCAAGAAGCACAGCATACCCCAAGTAGAATAGATCTGAAAGGCCTAGGCCAAGACACTTAATAAACAGATTATCAAACATCAAAAAAAAAAAAAAAAAACCAACAACAACAAAAAAAAAACAGAGAATACTGAAAGCAGCAAGAGAAAAGCAATCTGTCACATGCAAAGGAAGCTTGGTAACACTATATGCAGATTTCTCAATAGAAACCATGGAGAGAAGAAGGAAGTGGGGTCTACTGAAAGAGAAAAGCCAACAAGCAAGAATACTATATCCAGCAAAACTGTCAATCAAACATAAGGGAGAGCTTAAGGTATTCTCTGACAGACAATGACAGAGTTTGTGAACAAGATACCTGCTCTGCAGGAAACACTAAAGGAAGTACTGGAGACAGGAAATGACAGGAGTGAGAGGTTTGGAAACAACATTGGAAAATAGTTCAGCAATGTAAGTACACAGAAAAAAGATGACTGTGAGCATGGTTGAAAGAAGAAGGTTAGGACCATGTTGGACACCAGAATGAAAGATGAAAGATAAAGACTGGGACTGTATACTCAGTGAAACCTAGGGTTCTCAATGATTGCAATGAAAGGTATAAATATGTTTTTTATGTGAGGTAGAACAAATTAATATCAACATTGCAAGGTGTTAAAAATAGGGTGGGATTGGAGGGAAATAGAATCAATGCAAACTAGAGAACATAATTAACAGAAACATTGTATTATGCTTCCTTTAATATAACAAAGGCAATAGACCAAATATAAATGCATATGGGGGGAGGCAGATACAGGGTAAGTGTATGGGACTCCTGGCATTGGTGATGTTATCTGACTCTACTTTAGTTTAGTGCTATCTTTCCTTTTGTTGTTTACTAGCTTTCATGTTTTTCTTTTCTTTTCTCTCTCTTTCTTCTTTTTTGTCCCTATATCTTCTTTGATTCTTCCTCCTTCTTTGTGGAAGAAATGGAAATGTCTTTATGTAGATAGTGGTGATGGTGCTGAATACATAAATATGTTACTATACAGAGAACCAATGATTATTTAGGATGGAATGTACGGTTTGTGAACAAAACCATCTTTAAAAAATGAGTTGATGAATATTTCACTATATTGAGTGAAATGTCAGACACATAAGGACAAATATTGCAGGGTCTCACTGATAGGAACTAATTATAATATGTAAACTCATAGACTTGAAATGTAAGTTACCAGGATATAGAATAAGGTAAGAATTGGGGAATGCCTGCTTATTATGAACAGAATGTTCATCCAGGTTGAACGGAAACATTTGGAAATGGACAGAGGTGATGGTAGCATGTTGTGAGAATAACTAACAGTGCTCCATGGTGTGTGAAGGTGGTGGAAAGGGGATGCTCAGAGTCATGTATGTCACCAGAAGGAAAGTTGGAGGTAAAATGATGGAAATGAATAAAACAGTGAATCTTGTGGTGCACAATGTCCATGACTAACTGTACAAATATTAGAAATCTCTCTCATGAACTAGAAGAAATGTATGACACTATAACTAGAAGTTAATAGAGGATCATACAAGAAAAATATATACACATATTGCAAACTATATACTACAGTTAGTAGTATTTTAACATTCTTTCATCAACATTAACAAATGTACTATACCAAAACTATGAATCAATAATGGAGGGGGGGTGGTTAGATGACTTGAGTTTTCTTTTTTTGTATTTCTTTTCTGTAGTAATGAAAATGTTCTAAAAATTGAAAAAAATTTATTTGTGGTGTTGGATGCATAGCTATATGATGGTACCTTGGGTAATTGTACACTTTGGATCTTTGGCTAATTGTATGGTATGTGAATAATTTCAATAAAAAATAAATAAAAACCTATGGTACTGACATATGATTGACATATATATCAATAGAATAGAACTGAAAATTCATAAATAATTCAATACATCTATAAATTAATTTATGACAAGTGTACTAAGACCATTCAATGGAGGAAAGAGACTTTTCAACAAATGATGTTGAGACTAGTGGATATTCACATGGAAAAGCAGGAAGCTTGACTCTTACCTCAAAGTCAGACAAAAAATTGTGAATCTATATCAGCTATTTGCTCATATCAACTACAATATAGAAGTGCTAAAGCTAAACAACTCTAGAAAGAAGCAAAAGTGTAAATTTTGTCTTTTTTCTTTTTATTTCTTTTCTTGTGTTGAAATGATTCTAAAAGTGGTCATGGGGATGTATTTATAACTATGTGATGTTATTGTGAGCCAGTGACTGTAAACTTCAGATTGTGTGAATGGTGTGTGAGTATATCTCAATAAAATTGCATTTAAAAAAATTATACCACAGACACAAAAGAAGAGATATTGTATGTTATCACTAATGTGAACTCTGTGAACAATGTAAAATAAATGTCTTATAATGTAGAATATAGAGGACCTAGAGATAGACAGAAGTGAGTGAAGGGAGAATGATAATCTAACATGTACAGATATGATAAAGAGGGTGAACTTCATGGTATAGGAATGGACAGGTGTGATTATCATTCTTTAATAGGATAATAAGTATTAGTGCTGCAGTGAAGGGGAACATATGTGAAAGTGGTTGTTTGAAGGCATGTAACCCACAGAGTAACACTACAAACATAAATAACCATTAGCATGATATACTTATAAGGTATGACACTGGAACAAAGAGTTAACAACACAATGATAAATGGGAAAACTACCCATTACATATTATAGACTATATTTAATAAGAGTATCTTACCAACACTACACGAATAATAGGGATAAATAACTAGCAGCTGACAAAAAGTCTTCAATGCTGTATGTATGACAATTTTTGAAAATTGAGAGTGATGATTATTGTACAATTAAGTGAATATAATGTGAGAAACCATTTATCTTGGGACAGAATATATGTTATGTGAATTAGGAACCCACTCCTTTATAAATCAGGCCTTCAATCTTGAGGCTTGCTCTTGTAAAATTTAGTGCTGTACATGGGAGGCTAAGCCTTCAGATAATTATGCCTAAGAGGCACCTCCAGAGAACCTCTTTTGCTGCTCAGATGTAGCCTTTCTCTCTCTAAGCCCAACTTGGCAAATAAATTCATTAACCTCCCTCTACAATTGGCATGGCTCCCAGGGGGATTAATCTCCCTGGCAACATGGGACACAACTGCAGGGATGATCCTGGCCCTGGAAGCAAGGCATTGAAAATATCTATGTGACCAAAAGGAGGAAAATAATGGTAACAAAATAAGGTTACAGTTGCTAAGAGATCTCAATTAGAGTCCTGAGGTTATCTTGGAGGTTTCTCTTGGGCAAGCTCCAGCTAGGTATCCCAAATGGTCACAGTATGCCATGGCTTTACCAACAGCAGTTCCAAAACACCTAGATCCTTATTTGATAGTCTATAAGAGATTCATTCACTAAGATTTGTCTCTCAGATATTTAAATTCAACAGAGTGTTCCTATGCCAGACAAGTCCTAAATCCCAGAGGCAACAGCTTCTTTAAGAATAAAAATGAGATGCATTCCCCATAGTGTCAACACCCCTTTTCAATATGAACAAGTTAGAGTGCTCACTGCTTAAACACCCTTAAAAATTTAGAAAGTGATTAAATGAGAGGAAGTGATGGCAACAGACAAGATAGGATTTAAGAAAGCATTATGAATACTGAAACTTTTATAAATATATTAGAATAGTGAGAAGGAAATAACTGAAATGGTGGAACTGTAACCTATAATGTTCTTTGAAATTTGCTGTATAGATATTTACTGAATTGTGCTTTGAAAAGTTAGCACCTTTCTCTATATATCCTATATTTCACAATAAGGAAAGAACAGAAACTGTGGAGATATAGACCATAAATTTTTTTGAAATTAGTTATATAAACACTGATTGAAGGGTACTTTGAAAATTAATGCATTTCTGTATGTTACATTTTGCAATAATAGAAATAACTGAAATTGTGGAATTGTAGCCCATAACATTCTTTGAAATTTGCTTTCTAACCACTTGTTAAATCTCACTTTGAAAGTTATCACAGTTATGTATATATGTTAAAGTTCACAATAAAATGCATTTTTTATAAGGGGGGTACCAGAAGGAGCTTTCAAAAGGAAAGATTAGGGAGGGAATAGCAGAATCTACTACTTTCCCAAAGCAGCAAGGAACCACACAGAAACAGACTGAATCAACTCTTTGCAACCTGGGAGACTGGGGAATAAATTTCAAGGCCCAGGTCAGTGTGGGAAGAAGGGTCTGAAAGAACATAGGCAGACCCTGAAAGTGGCCATGGCTCCTGGTGCCCATCCCCCACCCTTGAGGAAAGCAGCTAGAGGCATGATTCTTGCCTAGGGGGTTGCTGTAGACTGGGCAGGCTGCAGAAGTCCTTTGTCCCAAATACAGAGGCATACACAGCCCAATACTGAGGCAGAGATTGGCCAGTGAAGTGAGAGCACAGGACAATTCAGCTCCTCTGGGTCAGCTGCTGCTGGGTTCCATGAGGTAAACACATTTTCAGGATGAATAACTGAAGAGTGCCATCTACTGGGCTGGCCAGAACATGGAGGGGGAAAAGCAGAGCTTTTCAGAGCCTCTCCAGTCCCTTTCTCAGACCCACTGAATGGATACACAGCATTGTTTTGGCTGGGAAATACTGATGCTCCCACTGGCAAAGGATGTCCTATACAAACACAGGCAGTAACTAAACCCTAGACAAGAGAGAGAAACCAACCTTCAAAACAGACTCAGGAAGATAATCAAATGTCCAAGTATCAGCAAAAATTCATAATACATACTAAAACAAGCAAAGATGACACCCAGTCAAGGGAAAAAATAAAACATCAGAGGAGATGCAGAATTTGGAAAAAGCAAGCAAAGGTTTTCAAAAAACTCTTCAATCAATTTAAAGAGATGAAGGAAAATATGCATAAGGAGATAAAGGTTAATAAGAAGACATTGCAGAGAATAAAGTACAATTTAAAAAAATAAATAAAAAGAAACCTATGTCATAGAAATGAGAGACACTGTAGATGAAATTAAAGCATACTAGAGACACACAATACCATATCTGAAAAGGCAGAAGACAGGATCAGTGAGTTAGAAGATAGAGTAATCAAATTCAAACAAACTAGAGATAAGATGAATAAAATTGGACAAAAATGACCAGGGCCTCAGGAAAATGACTGACAATATGAAGCACACAAACATACAAATCATGTGTGTCTCAGGAGAAGGGAAGGGAAAAGTGCTGGGAAGAATAGTCAAGGAAATAATGGCTGAAATTTTCCCAAACCTAATGAGAAACATAAATGTGCAAATCCAAGAACCTCAACATACTCAAAACAGAATGAATCTGAACACACCCTCTCCAAGACAAATAGTAATCAGACTCTGAAATGCCAAATAAGGAGAAAATTCTCAAACAGCAAGAAAATAGTGATTCTCCATCTACAAGGCAAGGCAAATAAGACTAAGTGCTGATTTTGCATCAGAGAACACTTAATCAAGAAGTCAGTGATATGATATATGTAATACACTGAGAGAGAAAAATTACCAGCCAAGTATTCCCTGTCCAGCAAAGCTCTCTTTCAAAAGTGAGGGAGATGGATGGAGCAAAATGGCAGCACAGGGAGGTGTGGAATTTATTTAGTCCTCTACAGCATCCAGTAAACACCAGGAAGAACTAGTAAATAGTCTGGAACAACCCTTTGAGGGACATCTGTGACCAGACACACATCATACACAAGTCTGGAAGGGGTGAAAGTTGAAACACAACACAGAACCATCAGTAAATCCCCTCCAAAAGGCATTGGCTGGCACCCCTCCTCCACTGGCATGGCAGGCTGAGTTGAAACACTTCTCTGTGGAAAAGAAGCAGTTTCTACTAGGAGTAAGAGAAGGTAGGTCAACCAAGCTTCACTCATGTTTTAATTAACACACTTGGACTACTGTTACAAGCTTCAAGCAAAGATAAACCCAGGGTGAGCACAGATAAACCCAGAGCAATCAAGAAAGGAAGCCTGAAGTCTCTTTCAGCATAGAGGAGGTGGGGCTGATGGAAAAAAACAAAAATAGATGATTTTGGAGTTGGCCAAGTTCAGAATACTGGGAAAGGGCTATGCCCTAAGGAAAGGGGGTACACAGAGCTGGGTACCAACCCATGCTGTTGACACAAAACTGGGGGTCTACAGATTGGTTCTGAACAGGGGATTTTTTTCTTGCTCTCATTTTTTAAACTATTCTAAGTACCTCTTTAAAGAAAGCCACAGGTCTTTTCAATTATCAGTGCTGACCCAGGCAAGAGTGGAGTTAAGATAGCTTTGACAGACAAAGTAAGGAGTCAAGTGAAGGAGATAATTCCTTGAAGGGCATATCTTCCCCAAGAAAAGGGGGTTGGGGGGCCCAGCTAAGGTGGTGGTCTCCTTCATAGAATTCAGACCAAGGGGCTGGGGAAAAAAAGAAAGAGAAACAGCTTAAGCTTGGCTTCTGACTCACCCTCATTCCCTGGCAAGGAAATTAAAGGCACCACACCTTTTATGCTGGTGAGGGGCTGTGGTATGACAAGCAACACCTGCTGGGCAACCTATGAAATTCACAGATTCTAGATCCCTCATAGGAAAGTCTGACAATATGTTGAGTCTCATCCTCAAGGAAACTTGATCCTGAATACACCCTCTTCATGAAACCTGGCTCTGACTGGTCTGGGAAAATCTGTGTGGGGTTGATTATATCTCAGTAGACCCTCCTTAAAAAAAGGTTCAATCTAGGCAGGACAAGTATCACAATAACAGCTGAAAAATTATAAGTTAAACAGAAGCTATGCTAGAGGTCTAGAAAAAGTTGACCTGAATACAAAAGAACAGATAGAGAACAAAGCCAACCAACAAGTAAACCCTAGGTAAAATAGTGAAAACAACCTATAAAATAAACAAATGAAGGAAACTGGATGCCTAGATGTCAAAAAATAAAATTATGCGTCATACTAGGATAATCTAAGACATGACCCAGTCAAAGGAACAAACTAACACTTCAAAGGAGTTAGAGGACATTAAACAACAAACATGTTTAAACAAACATATTATATCAACTTAAAAATCAAATCAACAAATTGAGGGAAGACATGGGAAAAGTGATGAAGGATATAAAGAAGGCATTGGGCAAACATAAGGAAGAAATAAAAAATTTGTAAAAACAATTAGCAGAAATTATGGGAATGAAAGGCAAAATAGAAGAGATGAAAAACACAATAGAGTTTATCAACAGCAGGTGTGAAGAAGCAGAAGAAAAGATTAGTGAACTATGGGACAGGATATCTGAAATCCTACACATAAAAGAACAGCTAGAGCAAAGAATAAAAAACTCTTGAGCAGGGTCTCAGGGAATTGAATGACAACATGAAGCCCATGAATATAAATGCCATGGGTGTCCAAGAAGGAAAAGAGAGAGGAAAAGAGGCAGAAAGAATAGAGGAAATAATTAAAATTTCCCATTTCTTATGAAAGACATAAAATGACAGATTCCAGAAGCACAGAATACCCCAAACAGATCTGAATACACCTACTTCAAGACATTGCTAATCAAATTGTCAAATGTCAAAAACAAAGAGAGAGTTTTGAAAGCAGCAACAGAAAAGGAATCCATCACATACAATGGAAGCTCATTAAGACTATATGTAGATTTCTCAGCAGAAATCATGGAGGCAAGAAGGCAGTAGTACAATATATTCAAGATACTGAAAGAGGAAAAACTGCCAACTGCCAACCAAGGATTCTATATCTGGCAAAACTGTCCTTCAAAAATTAGAAAGAGTTAAACATATTTTCAGATAGACAGACACAAAGATTGTGAACATGAGATCTGCTCTACAGAAATACTAAAGTGAGTACTACAGGCAGATAGGAAAAGATGAGAGAGAGAGGTTTGGAGAATAGAGTAGAAATAAAGATTATCCACAAGGTAGAAAGACAGAGAGAAAAAGTAAAAATAAAATAAGATAGGATGTATAAAACCAAAAAGACAAAACAGTAAATGGTAGCACAATGTTGTAACTTCACTGAACAAAGCTGAATGTGAGAAGAGTTGAAAGAAAAGACCAGTGGCATGTATGACACCAGAAGGAAAGACAGAAGACAAGGATTGAGACTGTATAACATAGCAAAACCTAGAGTGGATAATAAGGGTGATTAAATGCACAAATATAAGAAGGTTTTTATGTGAGGGGGAACAAATGAATGACAATATTGCAAGGTGTTAAAAATCAGATGATATATGGAAAAACACAATCAATGCAAGTAGAATCTATAGTTAATAGTAAGATTTGAATATACTTCCAAAATGTGACAAAGGAAATATACAAAATGTAACTGTCAGTAAGGTGGGTTATAGGGAGAGGTATTGGATTCTTGGTGTTTTTTTGTTGCTTCTCCTTTTCATTTTACTTTTTTGTTTACCCTTCATTTTTTTCCTCTTTCTGGAAGAAATGGAAAAAGTCCTCATGTAGGTTGTGATGGTGAATGCATAACTCTGTGATTATACAAAGAACCATTGACTGTTCACTCAGAATGGACTGTATGGTGTGTGAATAACACTGTTTAAAAACAAAAAGATACAAGTGCTGGACAATATGTGGAAAAAGGGGGTGAACATATTCACTGTTGGTAGGGGAACAACAATATTACAGCCCATCTGGAGGGCAGTGTGATGGTTCCACAGAAGGCCAAGTGTAGGGTTCTATATGATCCTGTATCCCTGTTATTAAGTATATACTTGGAAGAACTAAAAAGAGGGACATGAAAGGACATAAAAACACTGGTAATTATGGCAGCAGTGTTCACAATCTCCAATGGATTATGGTGGCCTAAAAGTTCATTGGCTGATCAAATGGAAGGGTGAAATGTTGAGTATGTATATAATGGAATACTGAAGAGCTGCAAGGTGGAGTGAAGTTGTGAGGCATGCAATTAGATGAATGAACATTTAGAACAGTATGTTGAGTAAAATAAGCCAGACATGAAATGACTAATATTATAATGCTTCACTAAGATGGACAATATGATGTGTACTCTTGAGAGTTGAATTCAAGATGATAGGTTATCAAGAGAAGTCTAATGGTAAAGTTTCCTAGATTGTACACTCACAGCAGTCACATCTATTCCTGATTTTTATATTTTTTTCTAAATTCTGAAATGCTGGGCTCCTTGTGTATAACTTGGTCATTCCCTGGAACTCAGAACTAGACTTATGCAGCTATGAAAGTCAGTATCACCCCATACAGTCACCATTAAAAAATCTGAAATATAAGTCAGACTTCAATTAGAAACATGAATGAAGATGATCAGGATAGAGCTAAGGCTAATTAAACTAAAATGTATAGGATGATATTTGCAGTGTTTTAAAATGTCAACTTCTGTAGGAGACCAAAAGAACAGATGTTTGCTTGGTGCAAAACTTATTTTCTGTAGCACACTATCTAATTTAACTTGTATGATCATTTTATTTGAACACTATAATTACATGGGACCTTGAATAGGGAATGAGATCTTATTGGTTTGCACAGTTTAGTGTGATGCCCTGATACATCCCAGAGCACTTTAGGCAGAGAATAAAAAAGTATTTGAAAAGCCCCCCTTGAGTGACTGGGGGAAAATGTGGAAGTATTAAACTTCCCCACCTGGAGAATTCCTGTTCCTCTCACAAGCATTGGGACTACCAACTTAACAGGACATGCCCTTCATCTTGGGCCTTGCTCTTACGAAATGGATTCCTGCAAAGGAGAAGCTATGCCTACATATAACTATGCCTAACTTTCATAAAAGTCAAAAGAGAACTTCTTTTTACTGCTCAGATGTGACCTCTGTAAGCCAACTCTACAGGTAAACTCACTGCCCTCCCCACTATGTGGGACATGACTCCCAAGGGTCTAAGTCTCCCTAGCAATGTGGAACATGACTGCTGGGATGAGACAGGTCCTGGTGCTGTGGATTTGAGGAAGGATTCTTGGATCAAAAGGGGGAAGAGAAATGAGACAGAATATAATTTCAGTGATGAGAGGTCATCCTGGAGTTTACTCTTTTGCATTATATAGAGATCCCTTTGTAGTTTTTAGTGTATGAATAGCTAGAAGGAAGTACCTGAAACTGTTTAAATGTAATCCAGGACATTTGATTCTTGAATATGATTGTGTAAGTATATAGCATTTAAGATGTGATTTTGTAATTGCAAAAACCTTAAACTCCCTTTATCCAGTGTGTGGACAGAAGAGTAAGAAAAAAAATCAATGTATATCAATAAAATGGGGGATAAGGGGTATAGGGTATTTGGGGTGTTCTTTTTAAATTTGTTTCTATTCTTATTGTTTTATGAAGTAATAAAAACATTCAAAATTGGATTGTGGTGATGACTGCCTAAATGTTTGTATCATCACAGTATGATACTGTGAACCATTGACTGTACTCTTTGTATGATTTTCTGGAATGTAAATATATCTCTACAAAGTTTTATTAAAAATGACAGCTAAAGCACTATAATCTCCCATTGGAAAGGCAAAAAAATTCATGCCTTCTTTGAGAATTATTCTCATTTCATAGTCAATTTTAACATTCGATTGAGTCTTTGAAACCTTTCCTCAAGTGGGTTATTCTCTTCAATACTGATTCCTTTTCTCTTCATTACCTGCACAATCTCAAATAAATGAGAAAAATTGCTCCATTCAAGAAAAGCATGATAGAATCATTTTAATTTTTAAAAATTTGATGCACATGGTTGTATCATCATATCATTTACATACATATACACAGGAAAAATAGTTTTATATGAAAATATTACTCACTTGACACTTTGATATGCTGGGAAAACTTCTCAAAGTCTATTCAGTTCAGCTAGTTTGAGTTTGACCAACTCCCTGCTGGAGCCCCCTCAGGCATTCATCAAAACAAGGACTTGGCTGTGGACCTTCTCTACCTGGAGGCCAGCATCATCCAGTTCTGACAGTAAATGCTAGATGTAAGAGAACACAAAGCCACCACATGGGGAAAATCAAAGCCCAACATGGACTGACACCCACCCAGAAATAAAGGTAGTTTTAATATATGCTGGGTTTCAGCACCTTCAACACAAGTTTGAGAATTGTCATCACCTCAGACCCTTACACCTACACAAATGCCATGCATCTGTGTGGGAAGGATGTGTCCACAAGTGGATACCCCCAGAGGTGGCCCCTGTCAGCACCTGTTCCCAGAGGCACTGCCATCCACTCTGCTGGCTACCCACACAATCCCTGCATGTTTACTCACTGGTTACTTTTCAATCTTTTCCAACAGAGCTTCCACTTGATAAAGTCAGGTGCTTATGGGAGCCATGTTTCTGTCAAATATTTCTACCTGGTTCTGGAAGTTCTACAAAGGAATTGATAAAATGTTCATTCAATGCCATGAAATATTTAAGACAATAACCTAAGAGACTAAAAATGCCTACAAATAATAGCACTAGATGCTGAATTTAAAGAAGGGTTTCCTTGCAAAACTCTTCTCCTGTGGATGAAACTCATTCTTAAAAATGCACCACTGTGGTAACTAATTTTTCAAATTTATTTGATTTAGAGCATGAAACAATAAAACTCTTAAGAATAATGAAAGGTCAGTTTATCTCCCTTACTGCTCATTTTGTATTTGAAATGATTTCATTTGGGACCCCACACCACATTTTGATCATGTTTTTAAAATCTCACTTAAGTAAGTGTTCTGGTTTGCTGAAGCTTCTGATAAACAAAATACCAGAAATGGATTAGCTTTTATAAGGGGGATTTATTATGCTACAAATTCATAGTTCTAAGGCCAAAACAGTATCCAAACTAAGACATCAACAAGGGGATATCTTCATTGAATAAAGGCTGATGGCATCTGGAACAACTCTGTCAGCTGGAAACACAGAAAGCTGGGGTCTGCTGGTCATTTGCTCCTGGGTTCTTGTTTTAAATGGCTTTCTCCAAAATGTCTCTCAGCTTCTCTGTCTCAGCTCCTGTGCATCCTTGCTTGTTCTACAAAGGCATTTCTCTCTTTGTGTCTCCTCTTATCTTCTCTGGGGAAAACTCTGGGCTTCAATTTTTAGCTTAACATTTCCAAATATCTTTCTGTCTGAATCTCCAAGCATTTGTCCATGTCAGCCCCTGAGCTCTCTTAAGGACTCCAGCAAACTAATCAAGACCCACCTTGAAAAGCTGAGGTTCCCATTCCCATGGAAATAATCTAATCAAAAGATATCACCCACAGTTGGGTAGTTCTCATTTCCATGGAAATAACCTAATCAAAAGATACCAACAATAGGCCTGCCTCCACAAGACTGCATGAAAAAACATAGCTTTTTGGAGATGGAAAAAGATGGCAGCATAGAGAGGAATGGAAGCTAGTCAGCCCCCCTGGAAAAACTAATAAACAACCAGGAACAAATAGTCAATAATCTGGAATAACTGCAGAGGAAAAAACATGACCATCCACTCATCATACACAAACCTGAATTTGGAGGAATGCCTGAGATCACAGCATAAAATCTGTAAGTAAAAACTGCAGATCTGAGCCAGAAGCTCCCTGCCCCCACAGCCTGAACTGCAGTCTCATGGGACTAGAGAGCAGAACTCTCTGAGGAAGTGAATATAGCTCAGCTGAGCTCCAACTGGGGTTTCAATTAGTAAGCATGGACTGCTCAATTAAAGCAACAAATCCCCAAAAAGCAGACAGAGGCTTTTGGTGATTACTTTCCTTGGAGAGCCAGAAGATCTCTCTGGGAGGGAGGGGGAGAGTAGAGGACTGGGTGTTGTCTCTGGCTGATGGGTGAAACTGAGGAGGCTGCAGACTGACCTTTAAGGGGGTCTGTCTGTTCCTTTTTTGGCTCAGTGGAGAAAGGCTCAGCCATTTTCAATTCCCACCACTCAGACCCAGACAAGGGTGGAGATAGAACAGAGACTATTCAAATGCAAATTACCTCTCCCTAGGGGTATATCTTTCCTAAGAAGAAAGAGGTGGTGCCATGCTCTACTACCCACCTTCCATTCAGAACCAGACCCCAGAGCCTGGGGTTAAACAGCCACAGGCCTCACCTCCTTACATCAGTTGGAGTGAAAGGCTGACAGGTGCCACCTGCTGGGCAGAAAAACACAGGGACTTGAGGCCTCACAGGGTGTACCAATCTTCTAAGATACATCCTCAGGGGGACCTGAAACTATTGCCTTCCTCCAGGACTTGAGCCTGTTCTGGTCTAGGAAAACCTGATTGGGGTATCCAAGGAGGCCAGATGCCTAGACAACAGAAAACTACAGCCTACACTAGGAGGAGCAAAGTTACATCCCATCAAAGGACAAACTTACACTTCAACTGAGATACAGGAATTTAAAAAAATGTGGATCAGAATTATATAGTTATCCCTTTGTAGTTTTTAGTTTACTGAAATACGTAGAATGAAATACCTGAAACTGTTGAACTACATTCCAGTTTCCTTGATTCCTGAAGATTATCCTATATATATATATAGCTATATATAGTTATAGTGACTGTGTAATTTTGATAAACTGTGGCTCACACTCCCTTTATCCAGTGTATGGATAAATGAGCAGAATAAAGGGGGACAAAAAGTAAATGAATAATAGGGGGAAGGAGTATGAATTTTTAGAAGTGTTCTTTTATACTTTTATTCTTATTTTTTGCTGTAATGAAATATTCAAAAATTGTAGTGATGTATGCACAACTATGTGATCATCTTCTGAACCACTGATTGTGTACATTATATGTTTGAATGATATGTGGATCTATATCAATGAAATTGCATTAAAAACAAGGACGAGGGGTCTAGCTGAATAAGTCATAACTCCAGACATCATCCTCCAACCACTCTCTCCCTCATGCCACACACCTGAACCTCCTGCAACCTGACAATGCCATGACACCTCCCCCATCTATCCAATTCTGTGGCCCTTTTTGACTATGCTTTGTTTGAGCCTGGATGACAGTCATACATGCTCAGGGTTTTCCCTTCTTCCACAGCAGCTCCCTTCCAGATTACTGTAGTGAGCTATAAAACATGAATAAGCTCATGAAAAAGTCACTGAATCCTCTTTTCATTTAGATAAACACCCAGCCCTCTTATCTCTTCTGCAAGATGTGTCTGCTTCCCTCCCTGCCCTTCTCATCTCCACCCTCTCTGACCTTGTTTCCATGGCATCTTCCTGTTCTCTAAGTGGCCAAAGGCTTTACACCAGGACTTGAGAAGCATGTCTCTGTGTCCAGAACATCATCCCCTGAAGCCCTCCTGCCTTTGCTAATTCCCATCTCACCCTGCCTGCTTTAAGAATTAGATACAACTTGCTACTTTAAAACCATGGTCTTCTTGGCTTTTTGGGTGTTTTCTTGTTTTTTTTTTTTTCTGTGTTCTCAACTAAACCTCACCAGTCACAGCCAGTGTGTTTTGAGCACTGTATCCACAGCCAATCAGGGACAAATGTTTGTTGAATGACTCAAGGAGGGAGAAGGTGGCTGAACATCTCCATCCAAAGGAGACACAAATGGAGGTTTTTATATGAGCACCATAGGTCTAATGGGGATAAATGCAATGATCTCTTTTCTATACATGTATACATTCATTCATTCATTCATTCAGTAGCTGGGACCCTGAAGCTCTGTGGCTAAAAAGATGGAAATGTCTGTGCAACTTTGCACATCCACAAAGATAAGCTAGCCTGACAGCCCTGCAGTGACTCTGAGGCACCAGGACCATCTTTTGCCCTGTGGTAAAAGATCTGTGTCACATGAAATGACAGGGACATATAGCAGACACACTTCCTTCCATCTCTTTCCAAAAACACAGTGCACAGACCAACCAGGCTGAGTCTTTCCCAAGCCAAAGTGATCCAAATAAGATCCCAAAGAAGTCCCTTATACTGGCTTGAATGGCAGGGCTGGGCCATCATTTTTCTCCCACTCCTGCCTTGTCTCTCTACAAGGGAAGGATTCTTACCCATCTTGCTCCACCCATCTGTCCTGAAGCACAACTTTCCTCCCCAGGTCACATCTAGGGAAGCAGGTGCCAAAATCCAACCCACACCAGTTCAAACAGGCCTGGTTCCAGCACAGTGGGGCCCCAGTGGATATACATGTGAGGCCTGATGGTGAAGGGAGCAGGTATGAGACCCTGCTTTGGCCCCAGCTCATGGCCTCTCCCAGGTCAGCATTCCCTCTGGCTGTACCACCCTGGCACCATCCTTGGCCCATGCCCTGCAGCTCATTAAAGTTCCCAGTTTTCCAGCTGGGATGTAACTCTGTGAGAAGAGGTTTGTTGGTCAGGTAAAAATAGGACAAGAGACATTTGAAGTAATCATTAAGGTTGTGGGAGGCTGAGTTAAGCAAGGAAAGGAAGTTTTGACTTCTTTTGAAACCTTAGAAGAAAAAAAGGCCATGGATGGCTGAGGAAAGAACATTCTGAAGAGAAGCAAACCTAAGGGCCTCACTGTTGGAAGAGGGGTCTGCTTCTCCTGGGGTGACAAAAATGGGATAAAAAGCAATGAGCAGTGGTTGTCTGTCATGACCAAGGGTGGGCAACCCCCAGGAATAGGGAGAGGGACTCTGGGTTTGACCTTCACTCATTGCAGGCAAGCTCAGTATCCCTGCACCCTGAATCTGAGGGAATAAAGTATTCATCTATAGAGTAGGATGTAGGGGTGGGCCCTGGCCTCATCCTCTCCCACCTTATCCCAGAGCCCTGCAATTTGGTTTGTGTGGTCATGGGGTAGTGGCCCAACCCCCACCTCCCAGCCCCCATGCAGGCCCATCATTCAGAGCAGTATCAGGCTGTTCCCTCATCCAAACCAACCTGAATCCCCTCCCACCACCTAAGCCCAAATCCTCCCCCATCCCAGGACAAGCCCAATCCCCTTCCCCAAACCCAGGACCAGGCCCACTCCCACCTCACCATCTTCACCCAACATTTCAAACCCAAAAGATTTGAGATGAAAATAAAATTTCTAGAATATCCTGGAGAAGTAGAAACAAATTGCATGTGAATTCATAATAATCTCAAAATAAAATGACTAAAAATTTCTAAAAGTGGATCATAGATATAAACTTAAGACTAAAACTAAATCTCTTCTATGGAAACATAGGAATAAATCTTCCTGACCTTGGATTAAGCAATGGTTTCCTAGGTATTTCACTAAGAGCACAAACCACTAAAGAAAAAAACAAATAAACTGAACTTCATAAACAGTTTAAACTGCTGTGTTTCAAAAGACATCATCAAGAAAGTGCAGAAAATCCACATAATGGGGAAAATATTTCCAAAATTTATGTACATGATAAAATTTTATCTAGAAGATATAAAGATCTCTTACAACCAGATAAAAAATACAACACAATAAAAATATGGGTAAAGGACTTGAATAAACAGTTTTCCAAAGACAACATACATATACTCATTAGGTACATGAAAAGATGCTCAGTGTCACTAGAGAAATAGAAATCAAAATCACAATGAAATACTACTTCACACTCATTAAATTGGCTGTAATAAAAAAGAAGAACAATAACAAATGTTAGCTAAGCTAAAATATGGAGAAATTGGAAGCCACGCAGACAGCAGGTGAAAATGTAATATGGTGCAGCTGCTTTAGAAAACAGTTTTGGCATTCCTCAAAATTGGAACAAAGAGTTACCATGTGACCTAGCAATACGTCCACACAAAAACTTCTATGTAAATATTTGTAGAAGTATGCTTTATAAAAGCCAAAGAGTAGAAACAATCAAAATGTCTATTGATTGAGGAATGCAGAAACAAAATGAAATGTTATTCATGCAATGGGCTATTATTCAGCCATAATAAAGGAATGAAATGTGTGCTAGTACATGGATGAAACTCAAAAACAATATGCTAAGTGAAAGAAGCCAGGCACAAAACCCTACATATTGTCTGATTCCATTTATATGAAATGTCCAGAATAGGAAAATGCAGAAAGATTGAAAGTGAACTAGTGGTTTTCATGGGTTGGGGAATGGAAGGAAAGGGAAATATATTAGGATGAATAATGGCCCCCAAATCCCTGAAACTTGTAAACATTACCTATTTGCAAAAAAAAAATGGTCTTTGTGGATGTGATTAAGGAGCTTGAGATGGGGCAATATCCTTGATTTTCCATGTGGGCCCCAAATGTACTTATAAAAGACAGGAAGATTTCCAGAGGCTGGAAGATGTAAGGGACAAATTCTTCTTTAGAGTCTAGATGCAGGATGACTCTGAGGAAAGGTATGATCTGATTTTCATATGAAAAGGATTACACTGGCTTCTGTGTGAAGAACACAATGTAGAGAGTAATGGTGGAAGCAGGAAGAGAAGTTATAAAGATATTGGAATGATACAAAAATAGATAATGGTGTTATCAAACAGTGTAGAAAATATTTGCACTAAGAAGAGGTAAGTTTCTGAGTCAAAATCTTGTAGGCATTCCCAGAAAATTTAGTGATGGATTGGATCTAGGATGTGAAAGACAGGAGGATGATACACAAAAGGTGATGCTTAGCAGGTAGATCTATGAGAATAGAGATCAGCAAAGGTCTTGGCTAGGTATATATATTTTAAAGTCTTAAGTAAATAATATTTTAAAATATTTGAAATATATTTATTTTAAATAAATATAGTGTTATTTAAAACAAAAGACTGGGTGAGATCACCTAGGGAAAAAGTTAGATTGAGAAAAAAGAGCCCCAGAATATGCCAGCAGTTAAATATCAGGGAGATTAGAAGGAGACAGAAGAGGAAATCAAGAAGGAACTCAGAGCTACTGAGACAGCAGGCATCCTGGAATCCAACTGAAAAATGATCTTTAAGTAGAAGGAACTGAACTTTGACAAATGCTGCTAATAGATCAAATATTCTGAAAACTAAAAATAGACCACAGGATAAACCAATATGGAATTTGTTGTTGAACTTGACAAGAGTGATTTTCAAGGAAAATGAGAAAAGAATTGGAGACAACAAATACAGAAAAGTGAGAAATTTTTCTGTAAGCACAAGAAAAAATAAACAGGACAGGGATGTGTCGTATGAAGAGGGACATTTAATGAGGTGATATGACAATCAATGTTTGCTGATGAGATGATCCAGAGAGACAGAACACTTAATAATCCAGGACAAAGAGGAGACTTCCTGGAATGATATCCTTGAACAAACAAGAGTACTTGGGTTTAGTGAAGAGGCAGAGGGTTTTACCTTAGCTGGAAACCAAAGTATTCACCAATAGTAATGGTACAATGCTGAGATTTTATGAAGAAAGGTTAGAAAGGTGAATAAATGGCTGTGGTAGCCAGTCCCCAATATTCCCTCCACCACCAATGAATCCCACTTCCTGGTGTTCATACCATGTGTAGTCATCTCCCCCAATGTACCAGGGTTGGTCTGTGGGACCAATCACATATAGCAGAAATGATGTCATGTCTATTCCAAAATTAGCTTATGAAAAGAGTCTCTGATTTTGTTCATCTTGGTTGCAAGATCCCACTCTTGGAACACTTTCTTTTGGGGGAAACATGACAGGAACAGCTCCAGGGAGAGGTTTAAATGGTAAGGAAATGAGGCTTCTTACCAACAGCCAAGTGAGTGAGCTTAAAGCAGATCATCAAACCTAGCCAAGTCCTCAGAGAGTACAGACCCGGCCAAATTCTTGTCCATAGTCTCAGGAGAGAAACTGAGCCAGAACCACCCAAGCTAAGCCACTCCATATTCCTGACCTTCAGAAACTGCATGAGATAATAAATGTTATTTCAGGCTTCCAAATTTTAGGATAATTGTTACACAGCAATAGATAACTAATAGATTCAGACCTCACTAAGCTGTATCCTTAATTGTTGGGCAAGAATTCACCTATAATCTCACCTACCGGCATGTAATGAATTCAGATACCCCACCCCCCATCCAGTGGCATGCAGTTACCTCACAAAAGAAAGCCTTAAAGAAAAGGGCAGAGAAAGAAACAAACTAACCCCTGTAACTTTTTTTGGCTTAACAACAAGAATTTATTGGCTCGTGGTTTCAGAGTCTTGATGTCTTGCTTCCTTTCAAGGTTGGTATCTTCTGTCTGGTCAGCAGTCCTTGGGCTCCTTGGCACTTCCATCACAACCCATGTAAACTCTTAAAAAATACACATTTCCTTTGAATGAACTACTTTAATTCATTAATGGAAATCTTAGGGTAAAAACTATATATATATATATATATATAATCAGCCCATTTTAGCCCCAGAACATGGTAAAAAAAACATGTCAGAGCTTTATTTAACTTTCACCTTTCTGGTACTCTTAATTACTCAACTTATCTTTCAAAAGACTGGGTAATAGAATGCCATCTTCCTCTTCTTTTAAGGAAGCAATTTGGAAATTTCTGGATTAATGAGTGGGCTGAATTTATCATGTACATTCAGTTTCCCACAGGGAACACTGTGTAGATAGCAGTATTCTAGCACAGAGATATTAGAAGGAAAAAAACAAGAATAGAAGTTATAACCTTATTCCTTATTATAAAAACCTCTTTCACCTTACCTCAGGTATACACTGATATTTCTAAAGCTCTTGAGATATTTCAGGCAGAGAGACAATCAGAGAGAAGGTATAGTAATACATAACATTAGCTAGGGATATTTTACAGCACACTACCTAAGTGGCACTGCCATTTGGTTGTCGTAGGGAGCATTTCACACTTATCTGAAAAAAGAATTGATCTGTTTCCTAAAAACCTGTTCCTCCAATCTACCATAAGTCAGTAAATAAAACAATTCACTATTGAACCACCCACATCAAAACCCTGGTCCCGGGTCTCAGAGGCTTCATTAGCGTCAAGGGAGCTGCACTCAAGTTGGGGCCAAAACACCCAGGAAACAAGAAAAAAAAAAAAAAGAAAAGTGTACAGTTGAGGAAAGAGATAAAGAAATGAATTTTTAAATGTTTTAAAATGTATTAAAAGGTCTGGGGTGGAAAGGTGTGGAGTGGAGGTGGGTGAGGTTATAAAAATGGCTTAGGATTTTTAAATGCATTAAGCCCCTCAAGAGACAATGGCAGGCCCATTGGCTGTTCAGGAAATAGATAACTAATAGATAACTAATAGACTGGGATCTCAGTGAGCTGTATCCTTAAATGTGTTGGGCAAGTGTTGTTCCCTGGGTGGCTCCCTGTTCCCTCAGTCCCCTCCATCTCAGGCTGCTGCCACCGCGGACCCAGCACCTTTTTTGTCAGAGTCCCTGAACTCTCACTTTCTTTCTAATCTGTTACATCAGATCACCAGTGTGCCCCAGCATGTCAGACACAGCCATGGATACTAGCCCTGAAATCACCACCAAGGATGTAAAGGAGAAAGAAGTGGAGGAGGCAGAGAACAGAAGGGATGCACCAGCTAATGGGAACATTAACAAAGAAAATGCAGAACAGGAGGCTGACAATGAGGTAGATGAAGAAGAGGAAGAGGATGTAGAAGGAGATGGTGAGGAAGAGGGTGGAGATGAAGATGAGGAGGCTGAGGCCACCACAGGCAAATGGGCAGCTGAAGATGATGACGAGGAAGATGTGGACACCAAGAAGTAGAAGACTGTGATGGTTGGGTTCATGTGTCAACTTGGCTAGGTGGCCTAGCTGTCTGGTCAAGCGGGCACTGGCCTGACGATTCCTGTGAGGCTATTTGAGGCTGGTTGGTTTGTCGGATCATCAGTCAATTGACTGTAGCTGACTGATGACTCATCAAGGGGCGTGCTTCCACAGTGAGAGAATGCAATTGGCCGGATTTGGTCCGGGTGATCAGTTGGAGGCTTATAAGCCGGACGGTTAGAGAACCTTCACTTCTTCTTCAGCTGCTCAGTGAAGCTTTTCCTGGGGAGCTCGTCGAAGTTGCCAGTTCGTTTCCTGAGGAGTTCATCAAAGTTGTTGGTTCGTTTCCTGAGGCGTTCTTCAAAGTTGCCGGTTCGTTTCCTGAGGCGTTCTTCAAAGTTGCCGGTTCGTTTCCTGAGGAGTTCGTTAAAGTTGTCGGTTCGTTTCCCGAGGAGTTCGTCGGACGTCTTCCTTGGAGTTGACAGCTTGTTGACGGCTCTGCAGAATTTGGACTCATGCGCTCCCGCAGTTGCGTGAGTCACTTTTACAATTTGATAATAAGAGACATCTCTCATTGATTCTGTTTCCAAGGAGAACCCTAACTAATACAACTTGGTACCAGGAGTGGGGTTGATTGCTTGCCCTTTCCTCCAGTGCCAACTGCATTCTCCAGAACTCAATTTTCCTCCATCATCATCAGACTACCCTTCTGGTCTTAGAAGAAAGGAAAGGGGAGGCTGGCCCCTTTTGCAGCAAGAGGTGGGGGGACAGCTACTTGGAAACTTTTGGGGGAGGGTGTGACCCTGACAAATGTGCACCTCCCTTTTCCCAGAAATAGTAGCACACTTCAAGATACATTTCCAAATAGTCTTAGTTAAAATTTCTCAACTTCCTGACTATAGAGTTGGCCCCAAAACTTCAGGGGAATGTGTCACTGCCAGGCCTCCTTCTCTAGGTGATTGCTCTTAGGTGTCCAGAAGGACCATGTCATCTGACAGTAAGCTGTTCTCTGTAAACCGAGCTGGGTTTCTTAACACCCATGTGTGTGAATGGATCCCTAGGACTCCTTTCAATCTCACAAAAGTTGCAAAGGAGAACATGTTGCAAGGCTGGCCCATTTCCTGCAGGTGATTTATTTTTCTTTAATTTATTGACCAATACTGCCAAAAGTTTATCTTAATAATCTTGTGAAAGAATCTGCTTTTTATTTTGTTAATCTTCTGTAAAGCTACTTTCTTCTATATTACATTTATATTTACCCATTCTTCATAATTTCTTCCTTCTTGACCCCTGTGGGTGTGCTCTGTTGCTACTCTTTGCAACTTTTAAGCAAGAAGCCTAGCGGATTGTTTATTACCTCCCCCCATGTGTTTAATGCTACAGATTTCCCTTTAAGTACTGATTGAGCTTTGACTCACAATTTTGACTGTAAAATGTAATATTTTCATTATCATTCAATTCAATGTATTCCCTAATTTCCCTAGTGCTTCTCTTTTATTGCAAGCATTATGTGGTATATTTTATTTATTTCCAAACTATGTGGGAATTTTTTTAAATGACTGATACTTTGCATTTGAAGATTCCTGTTCATAGCCAAAATTGAGATCAAAGATTTAAAGATATTTGTGATGTCAAAAATGTATATATGTGAAATGACATTCTTAGGCCTAACAATAACTGCAGTGTTGGTATATTACTATTAACTCAACTCTAATCTTTATTTGGATTTCATGGCTTTTCCATTAGTGTGCTTTGTTCTGCAATTCCATCCAGGATACAACATATTTAGTCATCACATCCCTTAGCTTACTCTGGTCTGTGACAGATTCTCAGACTCTCCTTGTTTTTCATAACCTGGACAACTTTAAGGAATAACTAATGTTCATGTATTTTGTAGACTGTCCTTCAATTTGGGTTTATACACTGTTTTTCTCACCATCACACTGGAGTTATGGGTTTTTAGGAATACCACAAAAGTGATGAGCCCTTCTCATCACTTCACAGCAGGGATACCTGCTATCAACATGACATCACCGGTGAGTTAGTCTTGAACAACTGACAAGGATTGTTTGACAGGTTTCTCCACTGTAAAGTTATTTTCCCCTTTTCATATACACTGTTCCTTGGAAGCAAGTTACTAAATCCGAACTAGACTCTGATAATGGAGGGGGGTTGGAAGTGGGGAAGGAAGGGAGCTAAATTCCTCCTCATTGGGGGAGTGTATCTACATAAGTTATTTGGTATTATTTTGTAAAGAAGATCAAAGTTAAATGAAATTTAAAATTCAGTACAGCAATCACACTAGCCACAGATCAGAGGATCAAGTCAATAGCTAGTGGCTATTATACTGGAACAAAATATAGAATATTTTCATCATCTCAGAAGGTTTTCTGGATAGCACTGATTTGATTTTCTGATATTTCTTCTTTTCAAACATATGCATTTAAAGATACAAATTTCCAAAAACTGCTTTTAACTCATTCACAAAATTATTTTCATTTCCAAAATAAGGACCTATGAATTATTTAGAAACAGGAGGAGGACTAGAATGGGGAAAACACAGCACAAAAATAAATGAACCACTCTCTCTCAGGTCTGTGAAAATGCATGGGCAAGTGGCTCTTTGTACCTTAGTCCCCTTGCTTGCCTCATCCTATTCCCAGCTCCATTTAAAAATATGTATTGCTTAATTTCCCAAATATTGTTTGTTTTCTTGGAAATTATCTGTTATTTAGAAAACATAGATCATACACCAAATAAAAATCTCTTCCCTTGTTCTCACATGGAAATTGAAGTTTTAACACACAGTCAGTTTCAACATTGTGTATAACCTGATTAGTCTCTGGAACACTGGGTATCTGTGTTACACCTGAAACTCTGAACTAGAGCTCAGCAAATATGAATGCAAGTATCAGTGTGTACAGAAATTTTTAAACAAAAAAGCTGAGACTCCAGACTTCAATTAGAGATATGAATGAAGCAGATCTGGTTAAGACTAGGGCAAATCAGGTCAAAGGGTAAAGGCTGAAACTGATTGTGAGTTAAAACTTCAACTTCAATGTGACAAGGGAAGAGATGTTCATTTGGTGCAGGATCTATGTTTTTTAAACAATATAACTTTTACAGTCAGTTTAATCAAACACCACAATTGCATGGAACTTTGAATACAAAGTGAGATATGGTAGGTTTGTATAGGTTAGAGTAAAATAGCAACACATTCCAAAGTAATTTGGGCAAAGAATAAAAATATATATACAGGGCTCTTCTGGGGAGCTGGGGGAAGTGTTGGGCTTCCTCACCTGGATTGTTGCTGATGTTCACACAAACATTGAGGACTGATGTCTTCATATGATGAGCTCACTGTCTTGGGGCTTGCCCTTATGAAGCTTGTTACTGCAAAGGAGAGGCTAAACCTTCTTATAATTGTGCCTTAGAGTCTCCCCCTGTGTACCTCTTTGTTACTCAGATGTGGCTCTCTCCCTCTAGCTAAGGCAACTCAGCAGGTGAACTAACTGCCCTCCCCAACATGGGACCTGACTCCCAGGGGTGTAAATCTCCCTGGCAACACAGGATATTCCTGGGGATGAATTTGGACACAGCAGTGTGGAATTGAGAACATATTCTAGATGAAAGGGGGATGTGAAATGGAACAAAATAGTTTTAGTGGCTGAGAGATTTCAAATGGATTTGAGAGGCCACTCTGGTGGACATTGTTATGCACTATATAGATAACCCATTTTAGGATATAATGTATTGGAATAGCTAGAAATAAATACCTGAAACTACCCAACTCCAACCCAGTAGCCTTGACTCTTAAAGACAATTGTATAAAAATGTAGCTTACAAGGGGTGACAGTGTCATTGTGAAAACCTTGTGGATCATACTCCCTTTATCTAGTGTACGGATAGATGAATAGAAAAATGGGGACAAACACTAAATTAAAAATAATATGGGATGGGGGATGATTTTGGTGTTTGTTTTTACTTTTATTTTTTATTCTTAGTCTGATTCTTTCTGCGGTAAGAAAAATGTCCAAAAATAGATTGGGGTGATTAATGCATAACTATATGATGGTTCTGTGAAAAGCTGATTGAACACCATAGATGACTATATGGTATGTGAATATATTTCAATAAAACTGAATTAAAAAGAAAAGATCCAGAAGGAGACAAGAGTGAGAAGGTGCACACACAGGTGCCAGGGAATCCAAAGGACTGGAGCCCAGCCTGGAAGCCAGGCCAGAGGGCCCGAGACCCCTGATGCTCATGTGGGCCCTGTGCCCAGGCAGAAGAGTTTTGAACCTGAGCTGCACATCCACTGAGCCAGTGAGGTGATCCAGGTTCACCTTCCTCTACTCAGCTCTTGTCCCTCACTGGATGAAAGCCTCCTGGGGCAGTGGCCAGGCCACTGTCTGCTCAGTGGGCAAGGCTTTCCCTCTGTGGGAACTGAGGGTCAAGTGCTTCTCCCCCTGGACCCACAGGGCTAAGGGCAGCCCCTCACAGGAGAGAGGAGTGCTGGCTTGAAATCTCACATTTTATCATAAAAATATGATTTTCTATTCTATTCTGTAGCAGAAAATATCAGCCATTTCTAAAAGGAGTGTTTTTTTTTTTCTTTAACTCCCTGAGTAAAATGGATGTTCCAAAATACATCATGATTATCAAGACTCTACCACATACTTGGGGAGGGTGGCAGCTTCAGGAGGGTAGTGGAGGGGTCCAGGACAAGCCAGCAGAGGGCTGCAGTCAGCACCTCCCACATGATACATGACAGGACTTTGTCCCAAGTGTGAGGGTTCCCCTCCAGGGACACTGTGGAGACACAGGAACTCTCAGGAATAAAGGCCCTT
This sequence comes from Choloepus didactylus, assembly GCF_015220235.1. Classification (NCBI taxonomy): domain Eukaryota; kingdom Metazoa; phylum Chordata; class Mammalia; order Pilosa; family Megalonychidae; genus Choloepus; species Choloepus didactylus. The sequence goes on from NC_051310.1 coordinate 190,253,205, forward strand.
TCTAACTCTACAATGCACCAAAAGTGTAATTAGTCTTATCTCCTGAACACTCTCCATACCCTGTGCCTAATATTATGCCAAGTTAGTTCTGTTTCTAGGCTAACTGCCTAGAAGGTTTTGTTTTTTGTTTTTTTTTTTCCATTTTGCTAGTCACCAAAGACAAGATCAATCTTATCACACAGCTGCCTTAGCAGGTGACAATAACAGATAACAATATAAAGTACCAGAAGACAGACTCAGTGTAAAATGAAAATTTTACAAGCTCTGTCATAAGGGATGAGGATCTGAAAGTCAACTCACTCTACGTGCATGCACATGCATGCACACAAACAGGCATACATGTGCATGAACTCACACACCCTGCTGTCAGTAATTGAAGGAAAATTCTAAGTTCTCTCCTCAGTCACAAAGTGATAGGAGAGCTGAAAAATAAAACTGGGGAAAAGACAACAGGCTGGAGATTATTTAGCTGTGAATGTTGAAAGGTTGCTTTGATACTTTATTTAACGTTCACTACCCCCATCACTTTGAAATCAGCTAAAAGGCTCCCACTTCTGGGAAATGGATGCAGAAAGGGAAGGCACACAGGCAGGGTGCAGCTGTATGAGTCTAAAACCTCAGAGAAAGAAAAACTGACTTATTTTCCATCCATGGAAGATACAAAGTTTAATTGGTTTGTCTTGAAAGGGAAACAGATCAATACCCAAGACGATCTATTGTTGTTTGAGTTCTGAAGCTGTCTCTGAGATTCCCATCATAAATGCGGATATAATTCTACAATTACAATAGATCTAATTGGCCATTCCCTCCTGCATGTGTGTTTCTGTGTTGTCAGTGGGGCAGTAATGAAAATCAGTGCCACATTTGTGAACAGCATGGCTGTGGGCTTATTTGCCATGTTTCCAACAACATAGTCTGCTTTATCATGTGTTTCGGAACAGGGATAATTTAAGAATCCAGAATTTTGTGCATAAAAATACTTGGTAAGAAAGTGTCTGCACATTATTTGGGTGACATTACATCCAAATCCTAATTTGCTGCCAAGGAAAGATTCACCTCACTCAAAAATGACAGGGACTCTTAAATCATTCACCTGTGATTCAAATACCTTTCATGTCATTAATCAGAGCCCTGCTGAACTCACAACCTTCATTTTGCTGACAGCACAGCTCTAAGACCAGCCAAACCTTGTCTTTTAATCTGAAAGTTCTCCCCAATCAAGAGCATGGTTTTTAACTCACTTCCACCTCCTGTGCCCCTGTCCCTACCTTTTAGTTTTTCTCCTTCCAGAATATTTTGGGAGATTAATGCCATGTAATCTTCTGAAATCCAGCCTTACAGGTCTGTCTGGACTTAAGATCCCCTGTATGGGCCTACAAACAGAAGGCAGGGAGGTTAAAGCAAAAATAATCCACAGAAATCTAATGTGATCTTTTATGGAGGATCTGCTGTGGTCAAGGTCTCTGCTGCCACAGAAACACTGATGACCAGTCTCCTCCTGGCTGGGCAAGGCTGCTGCCTCTCTGGCCTCTGGGGATTTATGGGAGCACTGGTGGGGACTAGAAGCCTCTCTCCCAAGCAACTGGGAAGATGTACCCCAGGGAGTACAGGGCAAGCTGGCAGCAAGTTTGGGGGGCCTGTGGTGTTCGCAGAGCTGAGCATGAGTCCTGTGTCAGCCAAGGAAGCCCCTGAAGACAGAGGGGCCTCCAGGTGGGGCCAGGAGCTGGGGGCCAGCAGAGTCCAGGCCTGCCCTTTGCAGAGCCATTTTCCCCTGTGGGCCCCATGCTCTGTGCTTTAGGAGAGGAGATCCAGCAGACTCCTGATGTCTTCTCTGGGCAAGCTCACCCCAGGAGGGAGGAGAAGGGGGAGAGACCAATAAAGAGGAGTTCTGAGGATCAACTGAGAACTGGGCAAAGCAACCAGCTCTGACGGACACTGCAAGGAGGGTACCAGCCCCCTTCTTCTCCCCCCTTCCTTTGACACTCCTTGGACCTGGGCACCCCCATCTCCAGCCCCTCCAGGAGAAAAAGGGTGGCCATCATCATCGTCCTGCCCTAGGACGCTTGCTCAGATCTCCCGCCAGATGAGGACCTCTAGATGGCATCTAGAGGACAGAGTTGGATGGGAATGGGTGAAAGGGCCCCTCCATGGCTGGGGAAACAAGCCCCACAGGCAAGCTCTGGGGCATCGGAGTTGCAGGGAGAGGCAGCTGCCTGTGTAATTGGGAAGCCAGCCCACCACAGGGGAAAGAGCTCAGGGAGCTCGGAACGCAGCCCGCAGCCTTCACCGGGCTGCCAGAGCAGAACTCGCCTCCCCACCCGCCGCCTCCTCCAAACCCGTGTGCCCAGGCTTCGGAGCCTGGAGCTCACCGGCACCCAGACGCTGGCCTGGGACGCATGCACACCTCCACCCAAATGCCCCAAGAAGGAGGCAGAGCAGGCGCTTCGTCATTGCTGGCATAAAGCTCCAAGTCGCCGCTGCGGGAACGCAGCTCCAAATAGCACTCACAGCCCCGGAGGAGGCTAAACTCCTCCATGAAAGTTTCCACCCATCCCAGGTCGTGCGGCCAGGACACTCTGGGCGCTCCCTGCACCTCGGAGCCGGCCTTGGCCGCCCGCACTTGTTTATTTCCAAAGTTACAACAGCGCGGCCCCTTAGGAAGCAGCGGCCTATGGGCCACGAGAAGGGGGTGCCTGCAACTCCCGCAGCCCCTCCGCCTCCGCCCACGGCTCGCCTAGACCTCCCCAACCCAACCCCCAGCCTCTCGGCGCGTCACCCGCCCCCCTCCCAGGCCCTGCACCCGGCAAAATGCAGAGCGCAAGCTGGGGAGAGGGCAGGCGCGGATCCCCAGGAAGAAAACGGGCGGTCATCTCGCGATCCCAGGGCGCACTCTCCGACCGTGCAGGCCAGAATCCGGCCACCCCGCCACGCTCCCAGCAGTGCGGGCCCCGCCAGGACTCCTGCTGCAGCCCGCGCCGCGGCGGGGCTCGGCGGCAGGGGTGTCCAGCGGTCCACATCCTCCACTCAGTCGCAGAGACGGTCTTGGCCAACACCAGGAAGAAGAGCGAGGCGGCGCTAGGGCGCGGATCCCCAGCCCCGGCACAGAGGCGGCAGGACCTGACCGGCCGGCCCCAGCCAGGATCCCCTAGCCCTCAGCCCTGAGCCCGGTTGGTGCGCTAACTCAGGAGGCGTGCGGCTTCCGGGCAGTGGAGGTATCAGTGTTGATTAGATTATAATTCTAAGAATTATAATACCGAACTCCGGGTAGCGGCTGCCGGCACCAGGCGGTGAGGGATGCTCGGCGGTCCCGCTGACTGCAGGGCTCGTGACGGTATCCCAGCCACCCGCCCACACTCTCGCCCAGTTCCGCCGCTTCAGGCCGCCCTGGCGCCTTACCACTCCTGCCAACTGCAGGCGGCTTCAAGGAACGCGGGTACCAGGCTAGGTGTCATGCAGCGCGCGGCGGGGTCACTGGCACATCCAGGGAAGCTCAGAAGAGCCCCACACACCGTGTACGCGCCCTGCATGCTCCGGGGCCGCCCCTCGTTGCCCCGGACTCCCAAGAGGCCGGCGCGGGGGCCGGCAACTTACCCGGAGTGAGCCGGAGAGCGAGAGCAGCAGGAGCATGCAGGAGCCCGCGGTTATCTTCCCCGCCGCGCCGTGCCCAAGCACCCGCCTGGTGCCCGGCGCCCACTCCCCTGCGCCTGTCCAGAGCCTCCAGCCTGGCTGCGTCCGCCGCGCTCGCCGCCCAGGCTTCCCGGAGACAGGGCCAGTGGGGACGGAGGCGCGCTCCCTCCGGCCGGTGAGTCCACCGGCCTCGCAGCCGCCCGCGCTTCAGTTCCGCGGGATCCCAGTGGCAGGTGAAGCCTCGCAGGCGCCCGGTGCGCTCGCTCCGCCTGACGCGGGTCTTAAAGGGGCCGCGCGGGATGCCCCGCGCCCCCGCCCTACGCCGCCCCCTCCAGAATCAGTGCGGGGCGAGGCGAGCCCGCTTGGGGCCAAAGAGGCCCAGGACACTCTGCCTCCCAGGGCCAAACGGGGAGCTGGGGTACCGGGGAGAAGTGAGGGCCCTGCCCCCAAACCCAAGCATCCTTTTGGATGGGGAGCCCCTGCTGGCTTAGTCCCACTTCCTGGCCTAGCCAGCGGTTGGAGCAGGGGAGCTGGAACTTCCATTCTGCCCTTTCTTTGGTTTAGGTAGTGTGTCTTCTTACCACATCCCCCGCCCCAGGCCTGCCTCAGAGCTTCAAGCCCACGTGCAGATCACTCTCCCAAAAGCAAAACTAATTAATAAAGAGAAGAGATGGGCCCAAAGCTGGTCCTGTTCCTGAGGTGCTCCTAAGGTTTCTGGGTGATACTGCCTGTCTACGGGTCCATGCACTCGCTTAGGGTGGAGAAGGAAAAGAAACTCCCAGAGGGAAGGGCTATCTGCTGACCAGCAGCCAGCCAGGACTACCAAGAGCCAGCTCACCTTGCTTGGCATGAGTGATTTCCTAGCTGGAGGACATTTCATCAAGTGAAAAATACGAACAACAGGAAAGTGACTCAGGGTGTGTGCTCCTTTCCTTTTGGCCAAGGCACCAGGCCCAAGGCGGCCCTGGGTGAAGCCCACCACAAGGAAGCCTTCTCAGGCCTGGGCCGCTTCGGTCCCCTCCACAAACTCGCTGGGACCTCCGATTGGCTGCCAGTTCCCTGGCGGCTCCTGGCGGCGACCCGGTGCTGCACAGTTTGGCTGCTGGGAGCAGAGAGAGTGGCAAAGACCTGGTGTTCCTGAAAGGACTTGGGTAGCAGAGGTTCAGTTCCTCCAGGAATATGTTTCCCCTTCTAGAATCCAGCTCTCATAACCTCAGAAGTGTCACCTTTTCCATAAAAGCAGTAGTGCATGCTCCATGTTCATGGAGCTTGCAATGCAACAGGGCCTTGACTCCCCCTCCCCTGAGGTTGCATCTGGGGGCAAATCCAATCCAGCCCACCACCTGGTTTTGCACAACATGCAGCTAGCGAAGAATGGTTGGGGGAGGAGGTTAAAAGGAGAATGTTATTTTGGTGATGTGAAAATTATGTGAAATTCACAATTATATACATAAGTAACTTTTTTGTTGGAACACAGACCTGTACGTTCTCTGTGGGATTGTCTTTGGCTGCTTTCCTGCTACAACACCAGAGTTGTTTAATTGCAACAGAGACTGGGCTTACTGCTCTCAAGGCCTAAAATTCTTACTTCCTGGCTCTTTACAGGAAAAGTTTGCAGGTAGTTTTTTTACTTGTATTTTTTCTTCTTTAATTCGTCAACCAGTTCTGCTAGAAGTTTGTTTATCTTAATAATCTTGTGAAGAACTAGCTTTTCATTTTTGGTAATCTTATGTAAAACTATTTTCTTCTTTATTTCATTTATATTTTCCCCATTCTTTATAATTTCTTCCTTCTTGACCCTGTGGGTTTGCTCTGTTGCTACTCTTTGCAACTTTTTAGAAAGAAGTCTAGCTCATTGTTTTTAACCTCCTCCCATATGTTTAATGCTACAAATTTGGTTTTAACTACTTATTTAGCTTTGTCTCACAACTTTTGACTATAAATGTTCATTATCATTCAATTCCATGTATTCCCTAATGTGCCTGGTGATTCTCTTTTATTTCAAGGGTTATGTGGTAATATTTTATTATTTTCCAAAAATGTGAGATTTTTTAAAAAGCAATTCTGTTCTACTTTGCTAATGCTGCCAGAATGCAAAACACAAGAGATGGATTGGGTTTTATAAAAGGGGGTTTATTTGGTTACACAGTTACAGTCTTAAAGCCATAAAGTGTCCAAGGTAACACATCAGCAATCAGGTACCTTCACTGGAGGATGGCCAATGGTGTCTGGAAAACCTCTGTTAGCTGGGAAGTCACGTGGCTGGCATCTGCTCCAAAGTTCTGGTTTCAAACTCCTTTCTCCCAGTGCATTCCTCTCTAGGATGAAGTTCCTCAAGTGTCACTCTTAGTTGCTCTTGGGGTTTTTGTTCTCTCTTAGCTTCTTTGGAACAAGAGTCTGCTTTCAATGGTCATCTTCAAACTGTCTCTCATCTGCAGCTCCTGTGCTTTCTTCAAAGTGTCCCTCTTGGATGTATCTCATCTTCAAAATGTTGCTCTCAGCTGCACGGATTTTCTTGTTTGTCAGCTCATTTATATGGCTTCAGTGATTTAATTTAGACCCACCCTAAATAGGTGGGTTACACCTCCATGGAAATTATTCAATCAGAGTCACTTCCCACAGTTGCATGGGGCACATCTCCACAGAAACACTCAAAGAATTATAATCTAATCAACACTGATACCTCTGTCCATGGAAGATTACATCAAAGATAATGGAGTTTGGGGGGACATAACACATTCAAACAAGCACATTCCACCCCTGGGACCCCAAAATGACATTATCTTTCCATATACAAAATACATTCACCCCACAACAATATCACAGAAACTTAAACCATTTCAGTTACAGTTAAGTACAAGATCCCATCAAAATCAATTACAGGTATGGTTGGTCTCAAGGCATAATTCCCCTCTGGCTCTGTGGACCTGTGAAACTTAGAACAAGCTATGTACTTCCAATATACAAAGGAAAGACAGTCATAGGGTAGGCACTCCCATTGACATAAGGAGAAACTGAAAGGAAAACAGGGTTAACAGGACCAAAAGAGTTCCTAAAACCCTCAGGAGAAACTCCATTAGAATTCAAAGTCTGAAAGTCATTTACAGAATGATGTTGCATCCTTGGGGCTTGAGAGAGCAGGAGACTAACCCTTCCTAATGTCCTTTTCAGCAGCCCTTTCCTCTCCAAATGCTGGGGTGAGTGCTCCAACATATCCACACATTGGGGAGACCACCTTCTTGGCCCCACCATCCTCAAACATTGGGGCAGCACCTGGATTCCCTTCCATCTCCAGGGTAAATGCTCAACCCCTTCAGAACAGTGGGGTCGAAGCCAGGCTCTCCCCAATTTCCTGGAAATGTGCTCCACCCTCTTTGGGACCTGGAGTCGCAAAACTATTACAGAGCATTGATGCAGAAGGCCCACCCTTGACCTCTGGGGCAAACTGTCTATTTCCACGCATGTGGGCCACTCTGCTCTCCCAGCCCAAGGCTTCTTGACTCCATACCTCAAAATCCATGCCTCTGTCTTTGAAGAAATTTTTCCTGCAATTTGTTCCTTGTCTGTCTCCTCCAGTCCTGACCAGCAGCAGCTCCATCTATAAAGATCTTGCAAAAATTATGTTGGCTTTGCCTGAAGCACACAGGGGTCAAAGCTGCCAGACAATAGGACTTTCCACATATCCTTTCTGTATAACACCATCTCCAATCTCACCTTGTACTGAAATGGTGGTCTGGTTCCATGTTTGGGTACATTCTCTTGTTGGGCTGCAGCTTCTGGGGTTTCACCTCCTGGAAGCCCAGAGTTCTTCAGGCCATCAGTTTCTGGTTCCTTTGAAAGCAAGAATTTATTTCTTAGCTTATATCTGTCCTCTCACATTTTACTATAAGCTGCAAGTAAAAACCAGGCTACTTCTATATTTTGCTTGGAGATCTCATTTGCTTAATATTCCAGGTTGTCGCTTGCAAATTCTGCCTTCCATCCAACACCAGTACTCAATTTTGCCAAATTCTCTGCCACTTTAAAACATGGATAGCTTCCTTCCAGTTTGCAACAACACATTCATTATTTCTTCTCAAGACCTCATCAGAAGTATCTTTAGAGTACATATTTTAACAGTCTCTTCAAAGCAGTTTAGGTCTTTTCTATCAAGCTCCTCACAATTCTTCCAGAATCTTCCCTTTATCCATTTAAAAAGCCATTCCAACATATTTGGTATTTGCAAACTCAGCAGCATGAGCACCCCACTTCTGGTACCAAAATCTGTTCTAATTTGCTAATGCTGCTGGAATGCAAAACACCAGAGATGGACTGGCTTTTATAGAAGGGGGTTTATTTGGCTACACAGTTACAGTCTTAAGGCCATAAAGTATCCAAGGTAACACATCAGCAATCAGGTAACTTCACTGGAGGATGGCCAATGGTGTCTGGAAAACCTCTGTTAGCTGGGAAGGCATGTGGTTGGCATCTGCTCCAAAGTTCTGGTTTCAAACTGGCTTACTCCCAGGACATTATTCTCCAGGCTGAAGTTCCTCAAAAATATCACTCAATTGCACTTGGAGTATATGTCCTCTCTTAGCTTCTCTGGAACAAGAGTCTGCTTTCAACAGCCATCTTCAAACTGTCTCTCATCTGCAGCTCCTGTGCTTTCTTCAAAGTGTCCCTCTTGGATGTATCTCCTCTTCAAAATGTCACTCTCAGCTGCACTGATTTCGTTGTTTGTCAGCTCATTTATATGGCTTCAGTGATTTAATTTAGACCCACCCTGAATGGGTTGGGTAACACCTCCATGGAAATTATCCAATCAGAGTCATTGCCCACAGTTGGGTGGGGCACATCTCCATGGAAACAGTCAAATAATTGCAATCTAACCAACACTGATACCTCTGCCCACACAAGATTACATCAAAGATAATGGAGTTTTGGGGACATAATACATTCAAACTGGCATAAATTCCTCTATCAGTTTCTAAATTTGTGGTATTATGGTCAGAATCAAGCCTAACAAATTTTAACATTTTGCTTTTTCAAGGTCAAGATGTAAAAAATTTGTTTTTATTCCCAACAGTTGCAAAGGCTTTTTTCTTTCACCTTGAAAAAAAAAAATGAAGTGCTAAAAATCATTTGTATTTTATAAATTGCATAAGAAGTGTTTAGACAATACTATAAAAATTAAAAATTTTCTAACCTTCTTTTGGTTACTGATCTGCATAATATTACACAATAATATGGAAGCAAGTTATTTTTTAAAATGTTATATGTCACAGAAACAGCAAAATTCCCTTGTTGGTTACATTGCTTTACTCTGATGTTTCTCTGAAAGTGCTTGCTGTTAACTTCAAGTCAGAGCTTCATCTTCAACAACAAAGAAAGACTGAAAAAGAGGCAAGGCAAGTAGATAAATTATGTTCTACACATTATCTAATATAACCCCAGTATACATGTAAAGAAAAAAATTGTACCTCTGTTTTAATTGAAGTGCTTGCATATTTAAACCAGGCTCATAGTACTGTGCCTGCATGCTCTCTCCCCATTGGAGATATTGGTGAGACCCATTTCTGTGGTCCCTAGAACTATAAAGGTGTCAACCACATAACGTGGATATGCTCTTTCTGCTTTCTTCTGGATTCTGACCATTTCTTTGTCTGTTTTGTGTTATAAAAGCCCAAACAACTCTTCTCACTCTGAAGTGTTCTTGGAAAGATTTATTTTTCCTCCAGTACCTTATTGATGCATCTTCAATAAACTCACCATCTCACCAAAGCAAAGAGACTTGTTTCTCTACTTGACATGGGATCAGGTAGGCCTCACTATTTAGAACCATGTTTCCTAGTGTTATCAAGATCACAAAATCTAAATTTGCACTTGAAGATTTCTGTTCAAAGTAAAAAGACATCATAGATTTAAAGATATGTGCAATGTGTAAAATTTATGTATGTGAAATCACATCTTTAGGCCTAACATTAACTGCAGTGTTTGTATTTTACTATAAAATAAACTCTAGTCTTTGGATTTCATTGGATTTTCCATTAATGTCCTTTGTTCTGGAATTCCATCCAGGATACCACAACACATTCAGTCATCATATAGCTTAATCTGGTCTGTGACAGTTTCTCAGACTCTTCTTTTTTTCATGACCTTGGCAATATTAAGGAGTAACTAATGGTCAGGTGTTTTGTAGACTGTCCCTCAGTTTTGGGTTTGTCTGCTGTTTTTATCACCATCACACTGAGGTTATGGGTTTTTAGGAATACCACAAAAGTGATGAGCCCTTCTCATCACTTCACAGCAGGGATACCTGCTATCAACCTGACTTATCACTGGGTAGTTAGCCTTGAACAACTGGCCAAGGATTATGTGAAAAGTTTCTCCACTGTAAAGTTATTTTCCCCTTTTCATGCACTGTTCATGGAAGCAAGTTACTAAGTCCAAACTACCCTCAGGTAATGGAGGAGGTTGGAAGTGGGGGAGGGGAGGGAGTTAAATTCCACCTCATTGGGGAAGTGTATCTACATAAGGTATTTGGGATTCTTTGGTAAGGAAGATCAAAGTTAAATTACAAATTCAATACATCAATCACACTAGCTACAGAATAAGAGATCAAGTCACATGTTTTTAGTGGCTATAATATTGCACAGTTCAAATACAGAACATTTTTATCATCTCAGAAATTTTTCTAGAGAGCAGTGATTTGATTTTTTGACCTTTTTCCTTTTCAAATACATTTATTTAAAGGTATGTTTCCAAAAAATGCTTCCATTCATTCCCATAAATATTTTCATTTCTAAAATATGGACCTATGGATTATTTAGCACCAGGTACAGGACTAGAATGGGAAAACAAGGAGCCTCAAGCACAAAATGAAGGAGCCACTCCTTCTCAGGTCTGTGAAAGTGCAGGCACAAATGGAACTTTGCACCTTAGGCCCATTTCTTGCCTCACCCTATTCCCAACTGTGTTTAAAAATGTATTGCTAAATATTTCAAAACTATTATTTTCTTTTTTTAAAATTATATATTATGGATTTCTAGTTCAATTTCACTACTGTCATGTGTACCTGCAAAAAGCCCTGCAGCTAGTATCATATTTAATGGTGGACTATAAAACATAATTTTAAGAACATGATGCAAATTCCTGCTATAACCACCTCAAGTCATCAAAGAATCTACAGTAGCCAAGAAAATTTAAGACAAAAGCTGCAGCACTTAAGCTCCCAGATACACAGACTTCTATAAAGCTGCAATAATTAAGATAAGGTAGAATTAGCACAAAGAGAGAGAACTGGAGAAACAGAGTGGAATAAAATCCAGAAACACATATATAGTGATTTACCTGGTTCACACAAGGTTTTCTGCAATACAGTGGGGGAAAGAGTGGTCTTTTTAGTAAATAGTGCTGGTTAATTGGGATATGCATATAGGGATATATTAACCTTGATGTCTTAATTTCTCACACCTTAAGCAAAAGCCAATTTGAGATAGATCATAAACCTAAATGTAAAAAGTTAGATAGTAAAACTTTTAGCAGAAAACATAGCTGGAATATCTTAAATTTCTTAAAATGATACACAAAGCATTAACCATAATGTATATAAACATATGCATTATACCACCACCTCACCAAGACACAGGACATTACAGTGCCCCAGCATTGCCCTCAGCCCCCTCCCAACTGACAACCACATTAAAAAATTCACAATTTAAACAGGCACTAAATGAGATACTACAACCTCAATTGGATGTCAGTATCAAGTTTTGGGAAGGATTTGTATCAATAAAACTCTCAGTATGGCTGGTGGGAATATACACATTTCTATTACTTTTAAAAAATATATTTGATATTATCTACACTTTATCTGCAGTTCCAGCACTTCTTCTTGTAGCTGTATATGCCCAAGAAAAAGTGAGTCCATGTGCCCACTGAGAGATGCACAAGACTGTTCATAGCAGCTTCATTAAAAACAGCCAAAAGGTCAGCTTATGAGTCCATCAACAGTAAAATGGACACATAAAACTGTTCCATATTCATTAACTAGAAATCCGCCAGACCATGAAAAGGAATGCATTACTGTGACACACCCAGAATTCATCTACAGACATTATTTAAAAGAAGGCTAAGGCAAAAACATGCTGTGTGATTCCACTTATTTAAAGTTTAAAAACTGACAAAACTAACCCATGGGAGTAGAGATTAGAATAGGAGTTACTTGGGAAGGTGACTGGAAGGGAATATGAGGAAAACTTTGAGTTACTTCTTTTTTCTTTTTTTAACACAATTTTATTGAGATATATTCATGTATCATATCATCATCTGAAGTGTACAATTATTCATAGTATCATCATATGCTGTGCATTCATCACCACAATCAATTTTTGAACATTTTAATTACTACAAAAAATAAAAATAAGAATAAAAATAAAAGTAAAAACACCGAAACATTTCATACCCCACTTCCACCTGTTATTCATTTACCTTTTGTTCCCATTCTCCTAGTCACCTGTCCACACACAGAGTAAAGGGAGTGTGAGCCACAAGGTTTTCACAATCACATGGTCACATCATGTAAAATATGTAGTTATACAATCATGTTCAAGAATGAAGGACACTGGATTGCTGTTCAATGGTTTCAGGCATTTCCTTCTAACTATTCTATTACACTAAAAACTAAAAAGGGATATCTATATAATGCATAAGAATAACCTCCAGAATGAACTCTCAATTCCATGTAAAATCTTTCAGCCACTGAAACTTTATTTTGTTTCATTTATCTTCCCCCTTTTTGTTCATAAGTCTTTCTGAATCTCAAGATGACAGGGCCAGTCTCATCCCTGGTAGTCATACCCCATGATACCAGGGAGATTTATACACCTGGGATTCTGTCCCTTGTGTGGTGGCAGTCAATTTACCTGCAGAGTTGGCTTAAGAGAGAGAGACCAGATATAAGCAACAAAAGAGTTTCTCCGGGGTGACCATTAGGCATAATTATAAGGAGGCATAGCCTCTCCTTTGCAGTAACAAGCTGCATAAGGGCTAGCCCAAAAATCAAAGGCTCAGTCTGTCAAACTTGTAGTCCCCAATGCTTGCAAGAATATCAGGAATTCCCTTAGTGAGGAAGTTTCATATTACCATGTGTTCCAGTTTGCTAATGCTGCCATTATACAAAATACCAGCAATGGATTGGCTTTTATAAAGGGGGTTTATTTGGTTATGCAGTTATAGTTTTAAGGCCATAAAGTGTCCAAGGTAAGGCAACAACAATAAGATACCTTCACTGGAGAAAGGCCATTGGCATGTGGAAAACATCTACTATCTCAGAAGGCACATGACTGGCATTTGCTGATCCTAGGTTGTGTTTCCGCTCTTCTCTCACCTCCTGTGCATTCTTCAATATGTTTCTCTTGGGACATTTTATCTCTCTTTGCTGCAGCTCCTCTTCAATGTGTCACTCTCATTTGCACTCTATTGGCTGAGGCTCTGAACTCCTCTCTGAGCACTTATATAGGGCTCTAGTAAACTATCAAGGCCCATGCTGAATGGGCAGGTCCTTGACTCCATGGAAATTATCTAATCAGAGTCATCACCTACAGTTGGGTGGCTCACATCTCCATGGAAACAACCTAATCCAAAAGCTCCAACTTACACTAATATGTCTGCCCCCACAAGATTGCATCAAAGAATATGGCTTTTTCTGGTGGACATAATATATACAAACATACCACATTTCCCCCAGACCCTCAAGGGGGCTTTGCATATACTTTTTGTTCTCTACCCATATCACTCTGGGATGTATCATGTCTTCAGACTAACATGTAAAAACCAAACAAATCTCATCCCTTATTCAAGGTTACATATACTTAAGGTGTTTATCTGACCACACAAGTTAAATAATATAGTGTGCTAAAGAAAATATAGATTTTGCACCAAATAAATATCACTTCCTTTAGTCTCACATAGAATTTGAAGTTTTAAAACACAATCAGTATCATCCTTTACCCTTTAGTCTGATTTACCTTAGTCCCAAACAAATCCATTTTGTTCATATCTCTAATTGAAGACTGATCTCTTTTTCAGCTTTTTAAAAATTTAGTTTTATTGAGCTAGAATCACACACCATACAATCATCCACAGTGTACAATCAACTGTGCACAGCACCACCATGTAGTTGTGCATTCACACCATGGGGTGTGAGTGACCCATCCAGCAGTCTTTGCAGTTGTGCACACCAGACAGCAACTGCTCAGTGGAGTGGTTTCCCTTGTCCAGGTCATTGCTTCTCTGGTTTTGGGGGACCTGGAGGCAGAGCCATGGTCTGGTGTGTGGGAAGGGTGCACCCAAACCTGGGCAGTGACTTGTTGAGGGGAAGTGAGGAGTCTGGGCTCTGAGCTTGGGCTCAGAGCTGGGTGGACTCTGTGGATGAACCTGCCCCACTTAGAGTCCATGCATGGTTTGTCATACACAGAGCAAGACTGTTCAGGAAAGAGATGCCATGCCTGACCCCACTCATAGGAGCAAGCTCTCACTTAATGCACAGCACCTGATAAAGATTTAGGAATACATATTTGGGGAAACCAGGGAAGATGTGTCCCTGTTCAAATACTGTAATCTTCAGTGAACAGGAAATCTGTGAATATTGAGTGTGTTTTAAATATGGCCAACAGAAAAGGTAATGAATTTTTGAGTGGAAAATGTTGCTGGGCACTGATCTGGGCCTGGCCATCTTAGGACTAGTGATGCAGAGTACATGGATGAGGCTGGGTCCAGGAGGTTGGTGGTAAAAAATGAAGCATTCAGAAAGAATGTGAACAAGTGAGTGTGAGCAATGCAGGAAGGAGAAAGGAAACTCACTGTCATGGAGAGATTTGGGTGACCCATGAGTTTCACAGGGGTTGGGGAGGCCTTTCCAAGCAGGAGTCCTGGGAGACTGGGATGCTTGGGAATCACCTGTCCATGGAACAGTTATTCAGGCTTTATGGGGAAGCATCTTGGGCATAGACAGACTCAGACTGAAATGTCTGATCCAGCTGTGCTGGGGGAGGATGGTAGGACATAGCCCTGCAGTGACAGGAACAAGTCACCTTCTTTCAGCAGTTCTGTTTCACTTGCGGTCCTCAGGTGGCTCAGAAAAGATGACCTTGGCTGACCTATGTAAAGGGGAACTCATTTGAATATTGCCTGGGTCTTGCAACACTGGGCAAGGCTGGGGCCAGCCCTGGGAATGGTCTGGAATTGCTGCCTGGAGGGAGAATCCCTGAGGCAACCCTGCTCTCCTGGAGGCACTAGCTAGGGCTCCAGTCCCTGAGAGCCCCAGATGAGAGAACCACAGGTCTGCTTCTGAATGATGCAGGGGAGGGGAGACTGGTCTTTGGAGCTTCCAGGTGAGTTCCCCACTGGAATCACTCTACCTCCACAATTAGACTGTAGTAGGGGAAGGATTCCAGAGCTTGCCAAATTGGAATTGCGATGATTGGTAGGGCCACCCCACATCCCTTTTGACCTTGTTGTCCCTTTGGTAGGAGAGGAATATTATCCAAAACCTTCACAATTTTTCATCCATAATATTCAGCATCCAAAGTTATGCAGCATAATTTTTAAGAAGAATGAATGACAGGTTATTTGAATTAAAATGTTTTAAAAACCATGGGGCTGTACAACACAAACAGTAAACCCTAATGTAAACAATGGCATATATTTTATAGTGTAACTATAATGTTACTGTTCCATCAATTGTAGCAAAGTTGCCACACTAATGCAAATTGTGGATAATAGGGAAAACAGTGCTGGAGTGGTATACAGTAATTTTGTACTTCCTGCATTATTTCCCTGTAATCTTCTAAGTCCTCTAATAAAAATATATACATGTAGCTTCATTTTTAGTGGACCTAGAAGGAAGTGGGCTGGACAAAGATGACTGGTTGGAAGTTGTGGGAGGCATGAGACTGCTCTTGGATTGTGGCCAAATGTGACATCTTGCAAGGAGGTAATGAGCAGCCTGGGGTGGTGTGTGCTGAGACACCATCGGGGGAAGGAGGCACAGACTCATAAGGTCTTTTCCACAACCAGAGCCTGCAGTTCTGTGGCTTGAAGACCACAATATTCTCTTTGATGTAAAAATTATCAATGAAAAAAAGGGCTCCCCAGAGGATACAGCACAAGGACAGAAGGTTGAAGTCAGTCCCCAGACCAGGGTCTTCTGGCCATGGGAATGTCCCTGAGCAGAGTGTGTCAGAGGGTGAACTGTGCTCTGAACAGTTCTGGGTACTGCTACTGAGCCCTAAACCATAAATATTTCCTAGTTCCCCTTGTCCTGGTTTTCTTGGCAGGGGTGTGTCCCCAGCACTCTGGGTATCAATTTTCCAATGGAGCAGCAGTGGCAGGAAGATGGAGGACTGTGATGAGTGTTCTGCAGGTGGGTGAAGGTACATGGGGCATTGAGTGTGGGTTCATGGCTGCCAGTGAATCTCTGAGAGCTCAAAGACAGACTCTTGGGACAGGGGTTCTGCAGGCAGGAGGGGGTCCAAGAGAATTTAGTGCAGATACATGGCTGCTGGTGGATCTGTTGAAGCTCAATGATGGAGGTTTGGGACAGGGGTTCTGCCCATAGGAATGGGTACAAGGGACACTGAGAGCAGGTCCATGACTGATGGTGGACTAGCAGGAGTTGGAAGACAGAGACCTGGGCCAAGGGGTCCAGAGGCAGGAGATGGTCTATTGGGTGTTAAATGCAGGTCAGCAGCTGCCAGTTGATCAGTGGGGGCTTAAGATGGACAGTTTAGACAAGGGGTCCTCAGTCATGATGGGGACTGAGGGGTACCAAGTGCAAGTGTGGAGCTGCCAGTGGATCAGCATAGGCTCAAAGGTGGACAGTTGTGACAGGACTTGTACAAACTGGAAGTCATACAAGGGGCATTGAATGTGGGTCCATGATTTCTGATTTATCACTAGGGACTTGGTGTTGGATGGTTAGGACAGGAATTCTGCAGGCAGGAAGTGGGCCAAGCATCACTGTGTGCGGGTCTGTGGCTGCCAGTGGATTGGCAGGGTCTTGAAGGTGAACAATTCTGACAGGACTTGTGCACACCAGAAGTCATCCAAGGGGCATTGAGTGTGGGTCCATGGCTGCTGGTGGATCAGAGGTTGCTTGAAGGTGAACAGTTCTGACAGGACTTGTGCACACTTGAGGTCATCCAAGGGGCAGTTTGTGTTGTTCCATGACTGTTGGTGGATCAGCAGGGGCTTGAAGTTGGAGAGTTGAGACAGGTGTTCCACAGACATGAGGTGGTCCAAGGGTTGCCAAGTGTGGGTCAACAGCTGCTGGTGGATTGGTGGGGGCTCAAAGGTGGGCATTTCTGACAGGACTTGTATACACCAGAAGTCATTTAAGGGGCATTGAGTGTGGGTCCACGACTTCTGGTTGATCAAAAGGGGCTTGAAGTTGAGCAGTTGGGACATGGGTTCCACAGGTGGTAGGTGGTCCAAGGGTGACTGGTTATGGGTCTACAGCTGCCAGAATATCAGCATCTCAAAAGTGGACAGTACTGACAGGAGTTGGCACCCTGAAGGTCATTCAAGGGGCAGTGTGTGTTTTTCCATGACTGTTGGTGGATCAACAGTGGCCTGAAGGTGGACAGTTGGGACATGGGTTCTGCAGGCATAAGGGGTTCCAAGGGTTACTGAGTGTGAGTCCACAGCTGTGGGTGTATCAGTTGGAGATCAAAGGTGGGCAGTTCTGACTGGACTTGTGCACACTGTAAGTGATCCAAGGGGCATTGATTGTGGATCTATGACTTCTGATTGGTCAGCTGGGGCTTCAAATTGGACAGTTGGTATAGGGTTTCTGCAGGTGGGAGGTTGTCCAAGTGTTGCCAAGTGCAGGTCCCTAGCTACTGATGGATTGGCAGAGGCTTGAAGGTGGACAGTAGTTGATCAGTGGGGGCTTGAAGTTGGATAGTTGGGACAAGCATTCCACAGGTGGGTGGTTGTCCAAGGGTCACCGAGTTTGGGTATGTGGCAACATGTGTATCAGCAGGGTCTTGAAAGAGGACTGTTATGACAGGTGTTGAGCAAACATGAGGTCATCCATGGGGCAGCATGTGTTGTTCCATGACTGCTGTTGTATCAGCATGAGCTGTAAGGTGGCTGGTTAAGTCAGGGGGTTGGCAGGTGGTAGGTGGTACAATGGTTGCTAAGTGTGGCTCTGTGGTTGCCAGTGGATTAGCAGAGGCTCAAACATGGACAGTTCTGACAGGACTTGTGTGCACCAGAAGTCATCCAAGGGACACTGATTGTGGGTCCATGACTTCTGGTGGTTCAACAGGGGCTTTAAGTTGTGCAGTTCAGACAGGGGTTCTGCAGGCAAGTGGTGGTCCAAGAATCACTGACTGCATGTCCGCTTCTGCCAGTGGATCATTTTTGGCTTGAAGCTGGATGGTTGGGACAGGGGTTGTGCAGGTTGGAGTTCTACACAGGGACATCAATTGTGGGTCCATGGCTGTTGGTGGATGAGTGGAGACTCAAAAGTGGATGGTTATAACTGGGTTTCCCCAGGCAGGAGGGGTTTCATGGGGCATTGAGTGCAGGTCTGTATATTCCCTGGCCCACAACAGGAGTAAATGGGGATGCCATCCATAGGGACCCCACTATTTGGGTGGGGTTCCTGGTAAGGGGTGTGTGTGCAAGGGAGAACCCCTCAATTGACCTGAGCGGGTTGGCCGGAAGGAGCAGGAGCAGGAGCGGCAGCAATGGTGCCATCTTGGCTCAGTCAGACTTTCTGCTCAGCCTCAGACCCTGACAACTGCCTTATATCCAGGCTCCAACCCCAAACCCATCTACCAATAAGCTGGCAGGACTCAGATTTGTTCTTGTGACTTTGCCACCTTCTCTCCCCACGAGGTCACCTTCCACTACCCTCATGACATCAGTGCCCTCCATCCCCACTAGTCCCCTTTCAATGCCCTGCTGATTCCTGGCCCAGAAGACCTTCCCCATGACCATTCTCCCTCCTTGCAACCCCTGCTTACCTCTGTCTGTCCTGAATGTGGCCACTGGGTTGGGGGTGTTGACCAGCACTTGGGCCTTACCTGAGGTAACTTCAGGCAGCTTGGGTAGCCACCACCACCATGTTGCCTCAGGGAACCAGATGGCTCTGGGATGGGTGCAGGGAGGGAGGACTTCCAATAATATGGTGTGGTTTAGCACAGAGTCCTGCCCCTGCCCAAAGCTCTGAATAACTCACTACAGGTGATTCTGGGGTCTCCTTGGGGAACATGCACACCCCTCACATGCCAGTGCTGAAGCCACTCCCTTTGCTGGTGCAGCTTTGGGCTCTGACACTGGGTCTGTGGACTGAGAACTTCATGGGAGGGGAGACAGTGCAAGGGAGGGGAGACCCCAGTGCAGAGGTGGGTGCTGGGGAGGCTCCAACACCAGGAAGGGCCTTGTGCTCAGGGAATTCATGTCTGGGCCAGTAACACTCACACCTCCTGGGCTAGGCCAGGAGCACTTTGGGGGTGTGATAGAAGCTCCATTTCTCAATGTCTTCCCCCTAACAGCAGAGTTCACAGGGGCCTGCAGGCCCGGTCTAATGGAACAATGTCTCCCTGACTCCTTCACCCCTGGGGTGATCATGTGATGAAATTTTAGCAGCGGGGCTCTGCAGGGTATCCATAGAAGATCTGATAGGGAGTAGCAGCCCCATCACTGCCATTCCAGGGAAAGCTCTGCTGGGCTCTGTCCCCTGATGAGATGCTGGGTTCCCAGGAAGGGGCTCCTCACCCCCTCACACCTGCCATGGTCCCTTCTCTTCAGCCACCATCACATTTTTCCAGGTGTGGGAACTGGGAATTCACACCACATGGCCAGTCCTGCTGTCATTCATGTCTCTGTCATTGCCTCCCTGGCCCCAGCAGTAGGACACACACCCCCATGGCTTCCTCCTTTTGTCCTAAAAGCACCTGGAGTGATGCATGTATGTGCTCATCAGATTCATGCCTGCCCTTCCCCATGAGGGGGCACAGGGTCACCCTGTCTTTAACCAGTGCCTCTTTGCCACACTTCTGAGCACAGCACTGGCACAGGGAGGTGATGAAGCATGTCCCTGTCCCCCCACCTTATATGCCTCTGCTTCTGTGTGGTCATTGTCCCAAGTCAGCAGATGCAGCCATGATTAAGCTTAGGGTCAGACCACCCAGGACAGAGTTTCTCCCCATCCATGTTCTCACCCTCCACCTTCAGGCAGGTGACTTCCACAGCTCTCTACTTTCAATGGTGCATGTGTTGGGCCTGGAAAGCAGCCCATGCTGTGGATACAAGCTGTGGGTTGTGCATGCAAGACCCTGGACTCATGGCTGACACAGCCACCTGCTCACCCAGCCCAGCTCCACAGGAAATGCATTAGGCACTGTAGAGTCCTTTGCCAGGTGCTTGCTAGCTTGAGAACCTTCTTGTGCTGTTCAATCTTGGAGGCATCCCATGGAGGAGGTTGCGGTCAGATCCCCAAACTGCCCATTCCAGAGCAGGGGTCCAGGGGATGCACAGGGACAGTGCAGCTATCCTCTCTTCTGGCCAGAGTTACCCCTTTCCTCCTGGATAAGAGCCAGGCTGGAGGTGCTGTGGGGCCAGACTGTATGGGGAGCTTACCCTGCTATGTGGGTATGGTGAGGGAGAGGGTTCTGAGCTCTGGGTGTATGGAGATGTCTGAGGGTGGAAGGAGGAATTCTGAGTGGCCCAGCCTGTGGGAATCAGGGAGGAGTCACAGGCCAGGGGAAAGCCCAGGGTTCCCAGCTGCCTTCCTGGGAACTTAGGCCCCAAGTCAAAAAATAGGTGGTGACTTGGTTTTTCAGACATGTAGAGAGCAGGTCACCTTGCACTTGTACACAGGGGCCTGTGTAGAGAAGGTCCCCCACATGTGCACACAGTATCAGGGAGGACCAAACCCCTCCCTCACTGGCACACACAGCTCCTCACTCTCTTCTGCACCTGTGCACCAGCTTCTAGGCCAGTTCCCATCAAACCCTGAGTGTTGGAATGTACAAATCCAGAAAGGGGGGAAGGCATTATTTTGTTTATCCTCCACACAGGTGGATTTGGCTGGAAGCAGGGGGATGAGGAACACACAGAAGAGGTCCTGGCATCTGTCATCCCATCAACAATCCTCAGCCATTCTCCCATGAAGAGCATGTGATAATGCAGGCTCCAGGACTGGCATCCCCCACAAGGTGATGATGGTGGCACATGCTGTGATGGCAGGGGAGGCTGAGGGGATGATGGTTACCTAGGCAGCTGAGGAGGGTGGACACTCTGCTGTTGTAGGCAGGTGAGGCTTCACAGACCACAGTGGGTAGGAGGGTTGGGGTTTTGGGATGACAGTTTGGGTGAGGGTGGGGGCCAGGGGTACCAATGTATGAGGTAGGAGGACCTGGGAATGGGAGACCAGGGTGGGAACTATGTGGTGAGACCCAGGAATCAGGGGACTAGGGTAGGACTGGGTGGGTCACTGGTGAGACCAAGACTTAGGACTATGGGGACAAGGGTGGGAGCATCAGGGTGGGCAAGTACCAGGGTGGGAGGACCCAGGGCACTGGCTGCACCATCCAGTTGAGGGAATCAGTGCAGGGCAAAGGCAGCCATGTGCCCCTCACATATGTGTGTGAAGGAGCCTGTTCTGGTTTGCTAATGCTGCCAGAATGCAAAATACTAGAAATGGATTGGCTTTTATAAAGGGGGTTTATTTGTTTACACAGTTACAATCTTAAGGCCATAAAGTGTCAAAGGTAATGCAACAAGAGAGGGTACCTTCACTGGAGAATGCCAGCGGCATCTGGAAAACCTCTGTTAGCTGAGAAGGAAAGTGGCTGGCATCTGCTCCAAGTTCTGGTTTAAAAACGGCTTTCTCCCAGGATGTTCTCTCTAGGCTACAGATCCTCTTCAAAATGTCACTCTTAGTTGCTCTTGGGACATTTGTCCTCTCTTAGCTTCTCTTGAGCAAGAGTCTTTCAGCAGCCATCTTCAAATTCTCTCTCATCTGCAGTTATTCTTTCAGCTTCAATGCATTCTTCAAAGTGTCCCTCTTGGCTGTAGCAAGTTTGCTCCTTCTGTCTGAGCTTATATAGTGCTCCACTAAACTCATCAAGGCCCAAGCGGAATGGATGGGACCACACCTCCATGCAAGCTATCCAGTGTCATCACCCACAGTTGGATAGGGTGCATCTCCATGGAAACACTCAAAGAATTACATTCTTATCAACACTGATACATCTGCCCACACAAGATTACATCAAAGATATTGGCATTTTGGGGGACATAATATATTCAAACCAGCACAGAGGCTGACCCAGAAGGGAGTATTTCCCTTGTAAAATTAATTAACCCATTGCAATTACCACAGAGAGAAGATAGGGCAAGGGGTCCTCTGTGCTCAGTGCAGCTTCCTGGTGTATAACATTTTCAAAATTAAAAGTTAAAAAATTTCATTCTCCCAGAAGGAGTCAAAGGAGCACAGCCCAGAATAGCATTAGAGCCTTCACATGTGAGCTGTGCCTGCCTGGACATGGCTGGAATACGCACATCTGGGGCTGCCATGGCTGCCTGGGGGAGAAGAGCTGGGTGCTGCAGAGAGAAGTGGGCAACTCCACAATGTGCCATGTTGTACTTTTTGACCTTAGTGCACCCAATATGTCCACAATATTATCATTTCAAGGTGTAATCAATGTAGGACTTAATTCAATATTAATTCTACATCCTTTTTTTCATACTAACTCTTGGAACCTCACACATGTCTGCACAGCTCATTTGGGAGGAGCCACATGTCAAGTGCTCTGTGGCCACACTCTCTTGGCCATAGGACTGCACAGAGCATGGAAACCCCCTTTACTACTGTGCTCTGCTCTGCACAGTCACCTTGAATCTCTGCCTTTTCCTACTTTTTCCCACAGATAGGGCAATTTCTCTCCACAAAACTAAATAGCCAGAAGTTTTTCTGATCCAGGTTATACTCACAATGGCCCCATGGGCTTTAGAGACTGTCTGATCCATGTCTGCATCTGGGCCCAGCTTGGAGCCCATATACCTTTGGCATAGACAGGTGGAGGCTGGGGATGAGCTTGCAGCCTGTGATGGTTAGATTCATGTGTCAACTGAGGCAGGTGATGGTATCCAGGTGTCTGGTCAAGCAAGCACTGGCCTAAACATTGCTGCAAGGATATTTGTGGCTGGTTAATAAACCAGAAGGCTAACTTATTAAACAGCCAATGGGCTGCAGCTGTGACTGATTACATCAATGAAGGGCATGTCTTCTGCAATGAGAGAATTCAATCAGTGGATTTAATCCAATCAGTTGAAGACTTTTAAGAGAGAAAGTTAGAGGACCTTCACTTCTTTGGCTAGCCAGTGTAGCATTTCCTGAGGAGTTCATTGGACACCTTCATTGGAGTTGCAGTTTGCCACCTGCCCTATGGGATTTGGACTCATGCATACCCACAGTTGCATAAGACACTTTTATAAAATCATATTCATAGATATCTCTTATTGATTCTGTTTCCCTAGAGAACCCTAACTTAACACACAGCCCATGTAACTGTGGTGTACACAGGTGGAAGCTTGGTCTTGGCTCAGAGCCCAAAAAACTGTGGTTTAGACAGATGGAGATGCCAGGCCAGCTTGGGGCGCATATATTTATGGGGTAAGCAGGTATAGATGGGGCACATTTTTGAACCCATATTCCCACAATATAAAGGGGTAGAGGCTGGGGCCCAGTGTGGAACCAATATTCCTGCAATGTAGACATATGTAGACTGGGTCCCAGCTTGTATTCATATACATGTTGTTTAGAAAGGTGGAGGCTGGGACCTGACTCAGAGCCTGTATTTCTGCAATGTAGACAGGTGGAGGCTAGGGCCCAGTTTGGAGCCCATATATCTGTGGGTTATATCAGTAGACAATAGGTCTGGCTCAGAGCCCATATCTCCATAGTGTAGATGCTTATAGACTGGTCCCAGATTGGATCTATATACCTGTAGTATAGACAGGTGGAGGCTGGGACCTGAATCAGAGCCCTTATCCACACAGGTTACATGGGTGGAGGCTAGGGCCCAGCTTGGAGCCCATATAACTGTGGGGTAGATAGGTGGAAGCTTAAGCCTGGTTCACATCCCATATTCCTGTAATTTATATGGGTGAATGCTGGGGGCTGACTCAGAGCCCACATACCTGTGGTGTAGACAAGTGGAGGCTGGGGCCCAGCTTGGAACTCATATAACTATAGGATGCAAGAATGAAGGCTGGTGTCAGCTCAGAGCCCATATCCCCACAGTGTAGATGGGTGGAGGCATGGACCCCATATAACTCTGGGTTAGACAGTTGGAGGCCAGGGCCAGGGTCTTATCCCAAATCCCCACAGAGTATATTGGTGTGGTCATGGACCAAATGAGGAGCCCATATACCCATGGGGTAGATGGATGAGAGCTAGGGCTCAGCTTGGAGCACATACCCAACACTGTAGACAGATGGAGGTGTGGGGCCCACCTTGGAGTCCATATACCTGTGGGGTAGACAGGAGGTGGCTGTGGCCTGGCTTGGAGCCCAAATCACTACAGTATTTATGGGTGTAGGCTGGGGCTTCCCTGAGAGCCCATATCCCAACTGTGTAGGTGTGTGTTGGCTAGGGCATGGCTTGGAAAGCTCTTCCGGTATGCTAACACTGCCATTATGTAAAATATCAGAAATGGATTGGCTTTTATAAGGGGCTTTTATTTGGTTACAAAGTTACAGTCTCAAGTCCATGAAAATGTCCAAATGAAGGCATCAACACAATACCTTCACCGAGGGAAGGCCAATGGTATCCAGAAAACCTGTTAGCTGGGAAAGCATGTGGCTGGCATCTGCTGATCCCAGGTTCTGTTCCGGCTCCACTCTCAGCTCCTGTGCATTCTTCAAAGTGTCTCTCTTGGCTGCAGCTCCAAAATGCCATTCCTAGCTGCTCTGACATCCTGCTGTTTGTGAGTTTTTTTAAAGGAGTCCAGTGACTCAGTTAAGACAATCCCATGGAAATTATCTAAAGTTCTCACCCACAGTTGATTGAGTCACATCTCCATGGAACCACTCAGTCAAAAGCTTCCAACCAATCAACACTAATGCATCTGTTCACACAAGATTGGACCAAAGAACATGGCATTTTGGGGGACATAATACAACCAAATGGCACAAGCCCATAAAAATGTATAGATAAGTGGAGGCTGGGGCCGAGCTTGGTTCCCATACACCTGTGAGGCTGATAGTTGGAGGACAGGGCCTGCTCAGACACCATATTCCTCCAATGTAGACTAGCGGAATCTATGGCCTAGCTTGGTGCCCATATACCAGTGAGGTAAATGTGTGGAGGCTGTGGCCCAGCATGGAGCTCATGTCCCCACAAGGTAGACAGGTGGAGGCTAGGGACCAGCTTGGAACCAATATACCTGTTTTGTAGAAAGGTGGAGGCTGGGTTCCAGCTTGTAGTCCATATACCTGTTGGGTAGAAGGATAAAGGCTTGGACCTGGCTGTGGGCCATATCCACACAAGGAAGCCAGGTATAACTGGAGTCCAGCTTGGAGCCCATATACCTGGGGGGAGACAGGTGGAGGCTGGAGCAGGGCTCAGAGACTATATAACTGTGGGATAGACAGGTGGAGGCTGGAGCATGGCTCAGAGACTATATAACTGTGGGATAGACAGGTGGAGACTGGGGCCTGGCTTGGTGCCCATACTCTGCAATGTAGATGGGTTGGTGCTGGTGCATGGCTCAGAGCCCATATATGTGTGGTGTAGACAGTTGGAGGCTATGATCCAGCTTGGAGCCCATGTAATGTGTGGGAGACAGGCAGATGCTGGGGCCTAGCTTGGGTCCCATACCCCCACAGTGTTTATAGGTTGAGGCTGGGGCTTGGCTTGGAGCCATATCCCCACTGTGTAGATGGATGTAGGCTCAACCCAAATTAGAGCCCATATACATGTGGTGTAGTTAGTAGGAGACTGGGTCCCAGCTTGAAACACATATACATGTGGGGTAGGTGGGTTGTAGCTGGGGCCCAGATTGAAGCCATATCCTCACAGTATTGACAAGTGTAGGCTGGGCCCAGATTGGAGCCCATATAATATGTGGCATACACAGGAGGAGCCTGGGGGAATAGCTTGGAGCCCATATACATGTGGTGTAGACAGGTCGAGGCTGAAAGCTGCCTTGGAGACCAAATAACTGTGGTGTAGGTGGGTGAATGCTGGGGCCTAGTTTGGAACAAATAAACCTGTGGGGTAGATGGCTGGAGACCAGGGCCCAGCTCAGAGCTCGTATTCTTACAGTATAGATGGGTGTAGGCTGGGGCACAGCTTGGAGCCCATATAACTGTGTGGTAGGCAGACAGAGGCTGGGGTCTGGCTTGGAGCCCATAACTCCAAAATGTAGATGGGTGGAGGTTGGTCCTGGCTCAGGGGCCCTCTCCCCACAGTGAAGAGAGTTGGAGGCTGGGACCCAGCGTGGAATCCATATACCTTTGGTGTAAACAGCTGGATGCTGGAGCCCGTCTTGGAGCCCATATTCCCTCATTGAAGACAGGTGAAGGCTGGGGCATGGCTTGAAGCCCATATCCCATTGCTGTAGATGCTGGGGGCTGGGGCCCACCTTGGAAGTCACATAGCTATAGCATTGACAGATGGAGGCTGGGGCCCAGCTAGGAGACCATATACCTGTGGTCTAGACAGGTTGAGCCTGGAGACTGACTAGGAGCACAAATAACTATGATGTAGACAGGTGGAAACATGTGGCCCAGATTGGAACCCACTTATATGTATGGTAAATGGCTGGAAGCTGGGGCCCAGCTCATAGCCCATATTCCCACAATGTAGACAAATACAGGCTGGACCCAGCTCAGATCTCTAACCACACATTGTAGTCAGGTGGAGGCATGAGGCCCAGCTTGGGACCCATATACATGAGGGGTAGACAGGTGGAGGCTCGGGCCCAGGTAGAACCCATATCCCCACAATGTGGAAGGGAAGAGGATGGGGAAAGATCAGAGCCCATATACCCACAGTGTAGATGGGTGGAGGCTGGGCCCAGCTTGGATTCCATATGCCTGTGATGTATACAGTTGGAGGCTTGGGCCTGGATTGGAGCCCAAACAACTGTGGTTTAGACAGGTTGAGGCATGGGGCAAGCTTGGAGCCCATATACCTGTGGTGTAGACTGGTGGAGGCTGGGGTATAGTTTGGATCCCATATACCTGTGGTGTAGACAGGTAGGCTGGGGCACAGCTTGGAGCCCATATAATTGTGGGGTAGACAGGTGGAGGCTGGGGTATCGCTCAGAGCAAATATCCAAACAGTGTAGATGGGTGTAGGCTCGGGCCTGGATTGGAGCCCATATACCTGTAGGGAAGAGAAGTGGAAGCTGGGCCTGACTGGGAGCCCATTTCTACAATGTATATGGGTAGAGGCTGGGGACTGGCTTGGATAACATATACCTTTGGTGTAGACAGGTGGAGCCTGGGGCCTGGCTCTGGTCCCATATTCCCACAGTGTCCTTGGTTGGAGGTGTGGGACCTACCTTGCAGCCCATAAATATGTACTGAAAACAGGTGGCTCAGCTCAGAGCTCATAATATCCCCAGCTTGGAGCAATACAGCTGTGGTATAGACAGGTGGAGGCTTGGGTCCAGCTTGGGCTGTCAGGGCCAGTTTTGAGCCCATATAATTCTGGAGTAGACAGGTTGAGGCGGAGGCCTGGATCAGAGCCCGTAACCTCACAGTGTAGATATATGGAAACATAAGGCCCAGCTTGGAGCCCATATACCTATGGAGTAAACAGGTGGAGGAGGACACCAGTTTGGACCCCATAATCCTGTAATGTAGACAGGTGGAGTCTGGGTCCTGTCTCAGATTCCATTTCCCCACAGTGTAGATGGGTTGAGGTGTGGGACCCAGCTTCAAAACCATAAAACTTTGGGGTTGACAGATGGAGGCTGGGGCCTTCTCAGAGCCCATATCTCCACAGTGTAGATAGTATGGAGGTGTAGGGCCTAGGTTAGAGCCTATTCAGCTGCAGTGTAGACAGGTAGAGATTTTGCCCTGGCTTGCAGCACATAGCCCCACAGTGTAGCTGGGAAGAGGCTGGGCCCAGCTTGGAGCCCAGATAACTGTGTTAGACAGATGGAAGCTGGGCCCCGCTCAGACTCCATAGCCTCACAGTATAGACAGATGGGGGCTGGGGTCCAGCTCTGAGCACATAAACCTGCAGTGTAGACAGATGGAGGCTGGAGCCTCACTCAGACTTCATATACCCACAGTGTTGAGTATAGGCTGGGACCCAACTCTGGGCCAATATACCTGTGGGGTAGGCAAGTGGAGAATGGGGCCAAGTTGGGGCCCATATCCCCACAGTTTAAACAAGTGGTAGCTGGGTCTTCTCTCAGAGGCTGTATCCCCACAACACAATGTACCATATTTCCACAATGTCGACAGGTGGAGGAATGGGCCCAGCTTGGAGCCCATTTACCTATGGAGTATGTGGGTGGAGGCAGGGGACAGCTTGGAGACCATATCCCCACAGTGTAGACAGGTAGAGGCTGGGGCCAAGCATGGAGCCCATATCCTCACAGTGAAGATGGGTGGAAGTGTATAGCCCAGCTTTGAGCCCATATAGCTGCAGTGTAGACGGGTGGAGACTGGGGTCCAGCTTGTAGCCCATATACCTGTGGGGTAGAGAGATGAAGGATGGGGTGTGGCTCAGAGCCTATATTATCACAATGTAGATGGGTATGGGCATGAGGCCTGGTTCATGGCTCATATAACTGTGGTGTAGATAGGTGGAGGCTGAGGACTAGCTCAGAGCCCAAATAACTCTTCTGTAGATACATGGAGGCATGGGGCCCCAGCCAAAGCCCATATAACTGTGGGGCAAATTGGTGGAGGATGGGGCCAGGCTCAGAGCCCATATCCCTACAGTGTAAATGGGTGTAGGCTGGGGCTTATTTTGGATCCCGTATACTTGTGGTATAGACAGGTGGATGCTATGGCCCAGCTTTGAACCCAGATAATTGTGGTGTAGACAGATGGAGAATGGGGCCCAGTTTGAAGCCCATATCCCTGCAGTAAGACTGGTGGAGGTGTGGTGTCTGGCTCAGAGCTCAAATATGCAAAGTGTAGACAGGTATAGGCTAGGTCCTAGCCTATAGCCCATATACCTGTGGTGTACACAGGTGGAGGCTGGGGCCTGACTGAGAGCCAAAATACCCACAGTGTTGATGAGTATAGGCTGTGCCCCAGTTTATAGCCCATATTGCTGTGGTGTAGACAGATGGAGGATGGGGTCAGCTTGTAGCCCATATACCTGTGGGGTAGACAGCTGTAGTCTGGTGCCCGGCTTGGTGCCCATATCCCCACAATGTAGGTGGGTGGTAATGTGGGGTCTGGCTCAGAGTCCACGTATGTGTGGTGAAGATAGTTAGAAGC
This sequence comes from Choloepus didactylus, assembly GCF_015220235.1. NCBI lineage: Eukaryota > Metazoa > Chordata > Mammalia > Pilosa > Megalonychidae > Choloepus > Choloepus didactylus. The sequence continues at coordinate 190,282,308 of NC_051310.1, forward strand.
TAGGGCATGGCTCCAAGCACAAATGACTGTGCTATAGACAGGTGGAGTTGAGGGCACCTGCTTGGATCCCATTTAACTGTGGTGTAGATGGGTGGTGGCTAGGCCTGGCTCAGAGCCTAATCATCCACAGTGTAGACATGTGGGGCAAAGCTTGAACCCCATATACAGCTGGGGTTGAGAGGTGGAGGCTAAGGTCTGGCTCAGGGCGCATATCCCTACTGTGTAGACAGGTGAAGGATTGGGCCTGGCTCATAGCCCAAATTCCTGCAATGCATATGGGTAGAGGCTAGGGCCCAACTGGGATCCAATATACCAGTGGGGTAGACAAGTGGAGACTAGTTTCCAGCTCGGTGCCCATAACCCCATAGTGTAGTTGGGTGGAGATGTGTGGCCCAGCTTAGAACCCATATTCCTATCAGGTATATGCTGGGGTCCAGCTTGGAGCCTGTGCTGGTTTGGGTGTATTATGTCTCCCCAAATGCCATGTTCTTTAATGCAGTCTTGTGAGGGCAGATGTATTAGGGTTGATTAGGTTAGAATCCTTGGATTAGGTTGTTTCCATGGAGATACAACCCACTCAATTATGGGTAATGTTTTGATTAGATTATTTCCATGGAGGTTTGGCCCCACCCATTCAGGTTGTGTCTTGATTTAATCACCGGAGTCCTAAAAAACAACTCACAAACAAAAGGACCTCGGAGCAGCTGAGAGGGACATTATGGAGATGGCTGCTGAAAGCATACTTTTGCTGTCACCTTGGAGATGCTAGCCCAGTGTTTGCTCCATAGAAGCTAAGAGAAGAGAAAATGCCCCAAGAGCAACATTTTGAAGAAAGCACAGGAGCTGGGATAGGAGCTGAAATGCAACCCAGGATCAGCAGATGCCATCCATGTGCCATCCCAGCTAACATGTTTTCTGGATGCCATTGGCCTTCCTTTGGTGAAGGTACCCTATGTTCATGCCTTAATTTGAACATTTTCATGGCCTTAAGATTGTAATATTATAACCAAATAAACCCCCTTTATATAAGCCAACCTATTTGTGGTGTTTGGCAAAACGGCAGCATTAGCAAACCAGAAAAGAACCCATATCCACACAGTGTAGACTTATTGAGGCATGGGGTCCAGCTCATGGCCCATATACTTGTGGGGTAGAAAGATTGAGGCTGGAGTCTGGTTTGGAATCCAAATAACTGGTATCGATAGGTGGAGGCATGGGGCCAGGCTTGGAGCTCACATAACTTCATGGTAGATAGTTGGAGTTTGAGGCCCAGTGTAGGGCCCATATCCTCACAGTGTAAACAGGTCTGGCTTGGCACCCATATATCTGTGGAGTAGATAGGTAGAGGCTGGGACCCAGCTCTGAGGTCATATTCCCACAATGTAGACAGGTGGAGTTGTGGGGTCTGGCTAAGGGCCTATATAACTGTGAGGTAGACAGAAGGAGGCTGGGGCCCAGCTTGTAGCCCATATACTTGTAGAATAAATGGGTGGAGGCTGGGGCAGAGCTTGGAAGAAAGGTGGAGGCTGGGTCCTGCTCAGAGCCCATATTCCTACAATGTAGATGGGTGGAAGCTGGGACCAGGACCAGAGCTCATATGCCCAGAGTAGACAGGTGGAGGCAGGGGGCATAACTTGTAGCCCATTTACATGTGGGGTAGACAGGTGAAGGCTGGGGCCTGGCTCAGAATTCTTATGCCCACAGTGTAGACAAGAGGGTGTTGATCCCCTGCTTTGAGCCCATATGTCCACAGTGTAGACTGGTGGAAGCCTGGGGCCTACCTTGTAGCCCATGTCCTACAGTGCAGAAAGCTTGAGGCCTGGGGCCCAGCTTGGGGTCCATATACCTGTGGTGTAGACATGTGGAAGCTCAGGACTGAGTCAGAGCCCAAACAAATGTTGTTTCAACAGGTGGAGGTGTGGGGCAAGATTGGAGTCCCTTTACCTTTAGTGTAGATTGGTGGAGGCTGGGGTCCAGCTTGGAGCTCATATAACTGTGGGGTAGACAGGTGTAGCCTGGGGCCAAGTTCAGAGCCCAGATGTCCACAGTGTTTATTGATGGAGGCTGGGGCTCGGTTCAGAGCCCATATCTTCAGAGTTAACACTGGTGAAGGCTGGGGCCCAGCTCTGAGCACATAATCCACAGTGTAGATGGGTAGAGACATGGTGCCCAGGTTGGACCCCATAGAACTTTGGTGTAGACAGGTAGAGGCTGGATTCTGGTTTGGCACCCATATTTCCACAATGTAGAAGGATAAGGCTGGGGCCAGGCTCAGAGCCCATATCCCTGCAGTGTACACACATGGAGGCTTTGGCTCATCTTGTAGCCATTACACCTCAGGTGGACAGAGGCCAGCTGGGGCATGGCATGGAGGCCATATCCTTACAGTATAGACAGCTGTATGCTGGGAACCATCTTGGAGCCCATATCCCTAAAGTGTAGATGGATGGAGGTGTTGGTTCCATCTTGGATCCAATATACCTGTGGTGTAGACAGGTGGAGCATGGGGTCAAGCTTGGAGCTCATGTTCCCACAGTGTACACACATGGAGGCTAGGGCCCATCTTGGAGCCCATACACCCATCAGGTATAACAGGTGGAGGCTGCAGCCTGACTTAGTGCCCATATTCCCACTCTGTAGAAGAGTGGAGGCTGGGCCCCAGCTTGGAGTGCATATACCTGTGGTGCTGACAGATGGAGGCTGGGGTCTAGCTTGTAGCCAATACATCTGTGGGATAGGTAGAGAGGTAGAAGTTGGGTGTGACTCAGAGCCCATATCCCCACAGTGTAGATGGGTGGAGGTGTGGGCCAAAGCATGGAGCCCCTATATCTGTGGGTAAACAGGTGGAAGCTGGAGCTCAGCTCAGAACCCATATACCTGGGGAAAGCAGGTGGAGGCTGGGGCCAGACTTGGAGCCAATATACCTGTGGTGTAGACAGGTGGAGGTTGGGTTCCAGCTTGTAACCCATATAACTGTTGGGTAGACACGTAAAGGCTTGGACCCAGCAAGAAGCCATAGCCCCACAGGGTAGACTGGTGTAGCCTGGGTCCAGCTTGGTGCCCATATTCCTGTGGTGTAGACTAGTAGATGTGTGGGGCCCAGTTTGGAGCACATATACTTGTGGGGTAAATAGGGGAAGCTATGGCCCAACTTGGGGCCCATATCCCCACAGTGTAGATGGGTGGTGGCTGCAGCCCAGTCAGGAACTGATATACCTGTAGGGTTAACAGGGGGAGGCTGCAGCCCAGCTTGGAGCCCATATGCCTGTGTGGTATACAGGTGGAGGCTAGTGTGTGGCTTGGAGCCCATATCCCCACAGTGTCTATTGGTGAAGGCTTGGGCCCAGCTCAAAACCCATAACCACACAGTGTTGACAGGAGGATAGTGGGGCCTGGCTAGGATCCCATATTCCCATAGTGTAGATGGGTGGAAAGTGTGGCCTGTATCAGAGCCCATATATCTGTGGAATAGACAGTTGGATCCTGGGGGCCAGCTTGGAGCCCAGATACCTGTGGAGTAAATGGGCAGATGTTGGGTCCTAGCTCAGAGCCCAATTACTTGGGAAGTAGATGGGTGGAGGCTGGGGCCTGGTTTGGAGCCCAAATGCCTGCAAAGAAGGGAAGAGGCTGGGGCCAAGCTTGGTATCTGTATACCTATGGGGTAGATAGGTGGAAGCTAAGGCCCAGCTCAGACCCCATTTCCCCACAGTGTAGATGGTTGGAGGCTAGGACCCAGCTCAGAGCCCATACACATGTGGTGCAGACAGGAGGAGGTTGTGACCTGGCTCAGGGCACAAATAAAGAGGTGGATTTATGTGGTCCGCTTGGAGCCCAGATACTTGTATGTTAGATTTGGTGAGGCTTGGGCCCACCTTGGTGCCCATATCCCCACAATGTAGATGGATAGAGGCTAGGGCCAAGGTTGGAGCTTGTATAACTATGGGGTTGACAGGTGGAGGCTGGGGTCTGGCTCAGAACCCATATCTGCCCAGTGTAAACAGTTGGAGGCTGGGGCATGGCCTGGAGCCAATATCCCACAGGTTACACAGATGGAGGTTTTGGACCCAGAAGGACCCCATATGCTTATGGGGTAGATCAGTAGAGGCTGGGGCCCAGCTTGTAGCACATATGCTTGTTGTATAGACAGGTGGAGACTTGGCCTGGCTTGGATCACATAACCCCAGTTTAGACAGGTGTAGGCTGTTGCCCAGCTTTGAGCACATATACCTGTGGAGTACATAGGTGGAAGCTAGTTTCTGGCTCATACCTCAAATTCTGACAGTGTAGTTGAGTGGAGGTATGGGACCTGGCTTGAATACCAAATAACCATGATGCAGACAGGTGGTGGCTGGGGCCTGGCTCAGAGATCACACACCTACAGTGTTACAGGTTGGAGGCTGGGGCATGGCTTAATGCCAGTATAACTAACTGTGGTGTAGACAGAAGACATGGGGAAAATGTGGATGTCATATACATATGGGGAAATGGGTGGATGCTGGGGCCCAGCTTGGTGTCCATATACCTATTGCATAGACAGGTGGAGACTGGAGCCAAGCTTTGTGCCCATAAAACAGTGTGTTAGACAGGTGGAAGCTAGGGCCCAGTTCAGAACCCATATGCCCACAGTATAGACAGGTAGAGGCATGATGCCAAGCTTCTAGCCCAAATACCTGTGGTGTGGACAGGTATTTGGATCCACACCACAGGTATTTGGTGCATGGATCCAAGACCATATTCACACAGTGTAGATGGGCAAAGGCTGTGTAATAGCTGGGAGCCTATATAGCTATGGTGTAGACAAGTGGAGGCTAGGGCCTGGCTCAGAGCCTCTACCCCACATTGCAGAGAGGTGGAGGATGGTGTCCAGCTTGGAGCCCATATAACTGTAGTGTAGAGAGGTGGATGCAGTGGTCTAGCCTGCAGCACAATAACTGTGGGGTAGAAAGGTGGAGTCAGGCACAGATCAGAAAACTTATTCCCCCATGTAGATGGGTGGAGGTATGGGGCCCAGCTTGGAAACCATGTATCTGTGGTATAGATAGGTGGAGGCTGGGGCCTGGCTTGGAGCCTGGCTTGTAGTCCATATTCCCACAATGAAGACAGGTGGAGACTAGGGCCCAGCTCAGAGCTGATATTCCCAAAATAAAGATAGGTGGAGGGTGGGGCCCAGCATGCAGCCCATATACCTGTAGGGTAGATGGATGGAGATTGGGGTCCAATTTACAATCTGTATCCTCACAGTGTAGACAGGCAGAGACTGGGGCATGTGTCAGAGCTGATATGTACACAGTGTAGACAGGTGGAGCCTGAGTCATAGCTTGGAGCCCATATATCTGTGGTGTGGACAAGAGGAGCCTGAGGTTCTGCTTAGTGCCATTTACACCTAGGGTAGATGCTTGGAGGCTTGGACACAGCTCAAAGCCCATATCCCCGCAGTGTATACAAGTGGAGGCATGGGACTCAACTTGGAGCCCATGTACCTATGGCGTAGACAGGTGGAGGTATGGGACCCAGCTTGGAGACTATGAACCTGTGGGTTAAACAGGTGGAAGCTAGGGCCTGGCTCAGAGCCATAATACATGTGTTGTTGAGAGGTCAAGGCTGGAGCCTGGTTTGTGGCACATATAACTGTGGTGTACACAGGTGAAGGCTGAGACCCAGCCCAGAGCACATATCCACAGAATGTTGATTGATGGAGGTGTGGAGTCCACCTTGGAGCTCATATACCTGTGGGGTAGACAGATGGAGGATGGGGACTGGCTTGGAACCCACATACCTGTGGGATACACAGATGGAGGCTGTGCCCAAGATTGTTGCCTGTATAGCTGTGGGTTAAAAACATGGAGGCAGGAGTGTGGCTCAGAGCCCATAATCCCTCAATATAGTCTGGTGGTGGAAGGTGGGGCTGGCTTGGAGCCCATTTACCTGTGGTATACACAGGTGGAGGCTTGGGCCTTGTTCAGAGCTCAAACAACTGTGGTTTAGACAGGTGGACACATGGGGCCAGCTTGGAGACCATATACATGTGGTGTAGACAGGTGGAGATTGGAGCCTTGCTCAGAACCCATATTATCCCAAAACAGAGGGGTGGAAGCTGGGGCCTGACTCAGAACCCATACACCTATATTGTAGACAGGTAGAGGCTGGGGACCAACTTGATGCATATATACCTGTGGGCTGGAGAGGTGAAGGCTGGGACCCTATATTACCACAATGGTAACAGATGATGGTTAGGACTCAGCTCAGAGCCCATGTACCGGTGGGGTATATAATTGGAGATTGGGACTAAGATGAAGCCCATATCCCAACAGTGTAGATGGATGGAGTCTGGGTCCCAGCTCAGGGCACATATCCCCACAGTGTAAATGTGTGGAGACAATGGGGCCTGGCTTGGATCCCATATACCTTTGGTATAGAGAGGTGGATTCCAGGGCCTGACTCTGAACCCAAATGACTCTAGTATATACAGATGGAGGGGTGGGGCCCAGCTTGGAGCCAATTTACCTGTGGTGTAAATGGGTGGATTCTGGGGCCTGGCTCAGAGCTTAAATTCCCACAAGGTAGACAGGTGCTGGCTGGGGCCCTGCTTGGGACCCATATAGCTGTGGGGTAGACAAATGTAGCCTAGGTCCAGGCTAGGGGCCCATATCACCACAGTGTTTATGGGTGAAGGCTGAGGCTCAAGCTTGCAGCCCATATACCTGTGGGGTAGGTGGTAAAGGCTTTGGTCTAGTTCAGAGCACCTGCCCTCAGAATTTAGAGTGGGGAAGCTGGGGCCCATTCAGAGTATATATCCTGCAGTGTAGATGAGTAGAGGCACAGTGCCCAATTTGGAGTCCATATACATGTGGTGTAGATAGGTGGAGACTGGGGCCCAGCTCCTGCCCATATTACTGCAATGTAGAAGGGTGGAGACTGGGGCCAGGCTCATAGCCTATATACCTACAGTGTAGTCAGGTGGAGGCTGGGGACCAGCTTAGAGCCCATGTCCTCCAGTGTACATGTGTGGAAGCTGAGGCCAAGCTAGGGGCCTATATACCTATGCAGTAGAAAGGTGGAGACTGGCCTCCAGCTTAGAACCTATAAACCTGTGGGGTAGATGGTAGAGGCTTCAGCCCAGTTCAGAGCCCCTATCCTCACAGTTTAGAGTGTGGGAGCAAATATCTCACAGTGTAGATGGGTGGAGGCATGGTGTCCAACTTGGGGTCCATACACCTGTGGTGTAGACAGGTGGATGCTGGAGCTCAGCTTGGAGCCCATATTCTTGCAATCAAGATGGGTGGATCTGAGTCTGACTCAGACCCCATATTCCCTCAATGAAGACAGGTGGAGACAGGCCTAGCTTGGAGTCCACACATAGCTGTGGTGTAAACAGATGGAGACTGCACCCCAACTTGGAGCCCATATTCCTGCTGTGTTGAAGGATGGTGGGTGGGGCCTTGTTCCAGTTTGCTGCTGCTGCCAGAATGCAAAATACTAGAAATAGATTGGCTTTTATAAAGGCAGTTTATTTGGTTACAAAGTTACAGTCTTAAGGCCATAAAGTGTTCAAGGTAAGGCTTCAGCAATAAGGTACCTTCTCTGGAGAATGACCAATGGCATCTGGAAAACTTCTGTTAGCTGGGAAGGCTCTTGGATGGTATCTGCTGTGGAGTTCTGGTTTCAAAATGGCTTTCTCAAAAATGTTAGTGTCAGCTTCCAATGGCCATCTTCAAAATGTGTCTCTCAGCTGCAGCTCCTCTTCAAAATGTCACTCTCAGCTGCTCTGAGGACCTTCTGTCTGTGAAATCCTTTATATAATTCCAGTGACTCAGAACCCACCCTGAATGGGTGGGGCCACATTTCCATGGAAACATTCAATCAAAGTCACTCACAGTTCTGTGGGTCACATCTCTATGGAAACACTCAATCAGGAGTTTCCAACCTAATCAACACCAATACATCTGCCCCCACAAGATTGCATTATAGAATATGGCTCTTTTGTGGGGGACATAATATATACAAAACAGCAAATGCCCCACTCTGAGATCATATTCCCATAATGTAGATGACTGGAGGCATGGGTTCTGTCTTGAGGCCCACATAACTATGAGGTAGACAGGTGGAAGCTGCATCCAGCTTGTAGCCCATATATACCTGTGGGGTAGAGAGATGGAGGCTGGGGCATCACTCTGAGCCAATTTCCCCACAGTGTAGATGGATGGAGGTATGGGGCCCAGATTGGAGCCCATATAACTCTGGGGAAGACAGGTGGAGGCTGGGGCCCAGCTTCAGCCCATTTAGCTTGGGGTAAACAGGTGGAGGCTGGGACCCAGCCCAGAGCCCAAATTGCCACAATGTCTGTGGGTGGAGGCTGGTCCCAGTTTGTACCCTATATACCTGGGATATAGGCACTGGAGCCAAGATCTGACTCCAAGCCCATATCCACATAGTGAAGATGGGTGGAGAAGATGGGCCTGGCTTAGAATGCATATACCTGTGTTGTAGATGGGTGTAGTCTGGGGCCCAGTTTGGGCCCATATACCTGTGATGTAGACAGGCAGAGGCAGGGCCAACTCAGAGATTATATTCCTGCAATGTAGAGGGGTGGTGTCTTAGGCCCAGATCAGAGCTCATATACATGTTGGTAGACAGGTGGAGAGTGTGGACTACCTTGAAGCCCATGTCCCCACATGTTAGACAGGTGGAGGCTGGGGAAATCTCGGTACCATTCTTCTCACAATGTAGACAGTTGGAGACTTTGGCCCAACTTGAAACCAATATACCTGTAGGGTACTTGGGTGGATGTTGGGGCCTGGCTCAGAGCCTACATATATGTGGGGTAGAGAGGGGGTGGCATTGGCCCAGGCTTGAAGTAGACAGGATGAACCTTGGGTTCCATTTAGGGCATATATACAGGTGGCATTGACAGGTGGAGGCTGGGGCCCAGATTAGAGCCCAGATACCTGTGGAGTAAACGAGTAGAAGCTGGGTACCAGCTCAGAGGCCATATGCCCACAGTATAGATGGGTGGATGCTCATGATTGTCTTTGTGCCCATATGCCCACAGTGTATATGAATGGAGGTGTGGGGCCCAGCTTGGAGTCCATATACCTGTGGTGTAGACAGGTGGAGGCAGGTTACAGCTTGGAGCCCATGGACCTGTGAGGTAGACAGGTGGAGGCTGGGGCCTAGTTTGGAGCCCATATTCCAGCAATGTAGAGAGTGATAGGGTGGAGCCTAGCTTGTAGCACATACACTTGTGCTATAGACAGGTGGAGACTGGGCCAGGCTTGGATCTCATATCCCACAGTGTAGATGGGTGTAGGCTGGGTTCCAGCTTCAATTACATATACCTGTGGTGTAAACAGGAGGCCATGCCCAGCTTGGAGCCCATATACCTGTGGGGTAGACAGGTGGAGCATAGGGTCTGGCTTATAACTCAAATCCCCACATTGTAGATGAGTGGAGGCCTGAGGTCAAGCTTGAAGCCCATGTTCCTGTGTGGTAGATGGGTGGAAGCTATGGCCTGGCTCAGAGCTCATACCCCACAGTGTAGACGGGTGTAGGCTGGTGCCAACTTGGGGAACAGCTTGCAGTATATGTACTTTTCAGGGAACCAGGTAGAGGCTGGGGTCCAGCTTGTAGCCCATATAACTGGTGTAGAAAGCTGGAGACTGGGTCCCATCTTGGAGACCATATAAATTTGAGGTAGACAGGGGGAGCCTAGCATTCCACTTAGAGCCCATCTACCTTGGAGTAGACAGGAGTAGGTTGCCACATGGTTTGGAGCCTACATTCTCACAATGTAGATGGTTGGAGGCTGGGGGCAGATAGCTGTGGTGTAGACATGTGGAGGTTGGGGCCCAGCTTGGAGCCCATATTCCTGCAGTGTAGACAGGTGGAGACATGGGGTCTGGCTTGGAGCCCATATACCTGTGAGTTACACAGCCAGATCCTGGATCCCAGCTTGGAGCCTATATTACTTCAATGTAGACTGCTGTACCCTGAGGCCTGGCTCAGAGCCCATGTGCCCATGGGGTAGATATTTGGAGGCATGGGTCCTGGCTTGGAGCTCCTATACCCATAAGTAAATTGGTGGAGGCTATGCCTGGTTCAAAACCCATATCCCCACATTATTTATGGTATAAGGCTGGGGAACAGCTTGCAGTATATATACTTTTCAGGGAAACAGATAGAGGCTGGAGTCCAGCTTTTAGTCCATATAACTGGTGTAGACAGCTGGAGACTGGGTCCCATCTTGGAGACCATATAAATTTGGGGTAGACAGGAGGAGTCTAGGGTTCCACTTAGAGCCTATCTACCTTGGAGTAGACAGGAGTTGGTTACCACATGGCTTGGAGCCTACATTCTCACAATGTAGATGGTTGGAGGCTGGGGTCAGGTTTGGGGCCCATATCCCCATAGTGTAGATGGGTAGAGGATGGGGCAAAGCTTGGAGCCCATATACCTGTGAGATTGATGGGTGGATGCTTGGGCCCAGCTCAGAGCCCATATCCTCAAAGTGTAGATGGGTGGAAATCTGTGGCCTGGCTCAGAGCCCATATAACTCTGGTGTAGACAGCTGGAGGTTGGGGCCTAGATAGAGACCAATAACTGGTGTAGACAGGTACAGGCTTGGGCCCAGCTTGGAGCCCATGCACTTGTGGTGTAGATAGGTGGATAGTGGGGCCAGGATAGGAGCCCATATCCACACATTGTAGACTGGTTATGGCACGGAGCACAGCTTGGAGCCCATATAAATGTGGTTCAGACATGTGGAGGCAAGGGCCCAGATCAGAGCCCATATCTCCACAGTGTAGATGGATGGAGTCATAGGGCCCAACTTGGAGCCCCTATACCTGTGGGGTAGACAGATGGATGCTGTGGCTGAGCTTTAAACCCATATAACTGTGGTGTAGAAAGGTGGAAAATGGGGCCTGGCTCTGAGCACAAATAACTGTGGTGTAGACATAAGGAGGTATGGGCCTGGCTTGGTACTCATATCCCCACATTGCAGACAGATGTAAGCTGGGTCCCAGCTTGGAACCCATATACCTGTTAGGTAGACAAGAGGAGGCAAAGGCCTGGCTCAGAGGACATAACCCCACCATGTAGACAGACGGATTGGGACCAGCTTGGAGCCCCTAGACCTGTGTCACAGTCAAGTGGAAGCTGGGTTCCAACTTGGGGCCCATAAACTTATGATTCAATGGGTGGAGCCTGGGGCCTGGTTTGACTTCCAAACAACTGTGGTTTTGGCAGATGTAGGCAAGGGGCCCAGCATGGAGCCATAAACTTTTGGTGTATACAGGTGGAGGCTGGGACCCATCTCAGAGCCACAATCACCAAAATATCTATGGGTGGAGGCTTGGCCCCAGCTTGGGACCCATATACTGAGAGGTAGACAGGTGGAGGCTAGGCCCTGGCTCAGAGCCCATATACCTCTGGGGTAGACAGATGGAGGTGGAGGCTGGGGCTTTGTTCTCTACCCGTATATATGTGGAATAGAGGTGTGGAGAATGGGGTCCAGCTTGGAGTCCATATCCCCACAAGATAGACAGTTGGGGGCTCAGCCATGGCTTGAAGCCTTTGTAACCACAGTGTAGATGAATGGTGTTTGGGTTCCAGCTTGGAGGCCATATCCCCTCAGTGGAGACAGGTGGAGGTGTTGGACCCAGCTTGGAGTCTGTATACCTGTGGTATAGACTTGCAAAGCCCATGCCTGGCTCAGAACCCAAACAACTGTTGTTTTGACAGGTGCAGTCCAAGGCCCAGCTTGGAGCCCATATTCCCACAGTGTAGATGAGGGTAGGCATGGAGACTACCTCTGAGTCCATATACCTGAGGTGTAGACAGATGGAGGCTGGGGTCCAGCTTGTAGGCCATATAACTCTAGTGTAAACAGGCAGAGGATAGGGCCTAGCTTCACTCCATATAGATCTGGGGTAGACAGATGGGGGTTGTGTCTGTCTTGGAGTCCATATCTTCACAGTGTGGATGGGTGGAGGCTGGGGACCAGCTTGGAACCCATATACTTGTGGTGTAGACAGGAGGAAGCTGCGGCACAGTTGGAGCCCATACGCTTGTTGGGTAGACAGGTGTTTACTAGGGCCTGGCTTAGAGCCCATATTGCCACAGTGTAGATGGGTGGAAGTGAGTGTCCCAGTTTGGTACACATATACCTGTGGTGTAGACAGGTTGAGACTAGGGCCCACCTTGGTACCCATGACACAAACATGTAAATGGGTGGAGGCTGGGGTATGGCTTGGAGTCCAAACCCAATATTTAGATGGATGTAGGCTGGCGACAACTTAGAGCCCATAAAACTATGGTGTAGACATGTGGAAGATGGGGCTAAGCTTGGAGCCCATATTGTTGTAATGTAGACGGATGGAAGCTTTGGATCGACTCAGTCTCCATATTCCCACAATGTAGATGGGTGGAGGACGGGTCCAGGCTCCAAGCCTATATATTTTTGGGTTAGAGAGTTGGAGCCAGGGGAATGACTCAGAGCCCATATCCCCACAGTGTAGACCCCTGGAGGCTGGTGTCCACAAAACAAAAATAGAGTTCAGTCACATATCAAACGTGGCATTTCTTTTATAGGTATATTTATTCTCTTTCATCTGAATATATCTCAATTATTTCCTTCATCTGCACATATCAGAAAACTGCTGAACCATCCTTTTAAAGAATATTCCTCAAATTGTATTTCTCTTCGGAGGTTCTTCCTGATGAAATTCAGATAATGAGTTTTAGGCTGTATAAACAGAAAATTATGGTGCCCTCATGGTGATTTTTTTTTAAATGAGAAGTTTCATTTTTGTTTCTTTCATTTTATTGAATTTATTTTAAACATTATCTATTAGCTACAACAACACACAAGTATCAAAAATCACCACTTTATTATAAAGCAAAGCAAAGTTTCAGGAAAGCAAGTAACCTGAAATGACTTCTATTCTTCCCACATTGCACAAGCTTGCATTAATGGGTTATCTTCTAGGCATTTGATCAAAGATTTCTGATATTATAAACAGTAATCTTCATAGAGTCCATGTATCTTCCTTGGGGTATTGTTTATTGCTGCACTGTCCTAGGTGTCCTTTTTCCCCTGCTTGTCACCTAGTTCCAGTTACATGACTTCACAACCTTCATATCCACTTTCAAATAGAGGCTTCTCTGCTGAGCCTTGTGTGCACAAGTAACTACACACGGCACCAACTGTTTCTGAATCTTTCCTATTACTCCAAATAGGAATCCTGTGCCCTGGTGTGCCTAATATACAGCAGAAATCCCAAGTTAAGAAATCTCATGGAAGAAATGTCACTGGGGCTCAAACTTGTGGAGGAGATAGTGTCAGCCCAGGTTCCAGAGTGGCATAGAATTCTGGCAGGTGCTTGGAATGCACATATGCAAATTGCACAGACCCTCTCCTACATCACCATAGGCTCAGGTTGCTAAGCAACAGGGACCTATCCCAATGGCTGTCCTGTGGTCTGAGAATATAATGGGATCCCCAAGTTTACAGGTGATGGTGGAGGTGTTGTGGCCTGTACAGTTTGTTGTAGGTATATTACAATGAATCTGCAGCTCTGAGGATCACCTGCAGCACTGATGGATGGTGAGTGTTTGACTCTCTCTGGAGGAAGCTACATGGGAAAGCCTAAGAGCATACTCCAATTGGGTGTGGGGTAGGGGGAACTTCAATGCAGTGTACTTGGCCAAGCTTGGGCCTCCCATTTTTTACCAATGGCACAGAAATTACCACTGGAATTAAGACAAGCAACTTATCATCCCGGGTGCTCACTTACCAGAGCATATCATGAGGCATGCCCATGTAGTCTCAATGAACCTGCTTTAAGTCAGGGAATTTGGACAACTTTCAGTTGTCTGTCCTGTCCACTGTTTATAGCTGACATGGGGATTGGCTCATGGCTGTCTTAGTGGTGGGATTTCTTGGTCTACTTATGCTCAGCAGAAATCTCATTCTGTGCCTAAATGATGAGTGACAGTCAAGGTGGTCCTGTGATGAGAACACATGATACATGGAGAGGGTGATATTTTTTGCGTTGACTGTGTTGGAGGCATGATTGGGTACCAGGATGGCGATTCCCAGAGGGCAGGCATGATTGTGTACACTGAATATTGTTTGTTCCTTCATCCAGGAATTATCATTGTCCTGAAGGATATCCCTATCCTGGGAGCCAACATACCCTGGCTCTGTCAGTTAGATTGATATAAATGCAATTGTGAAGGCAGACCCCAAGTTCCCCTTTTACATGGTGCTGGACTTGGGAGAGATTAATCACAAAAGTGGCACATATTTTGTTCAACATGTGAAAGTGTGATTGTTAGAAAAGGACGAATACTACCCTGAAGTCTCCATTCCCACATTGGCTGAAGCCCAAGGCAGTAGTCCCAAGTGTCACATACTGTGACTATTCTCATATCCCATGAAAGCAGGTCAGTGTAATCTCACCCAGATCAGATCCTGTGCATTCATGAGGAGGGAAACCAAGACATGTGAACTGCCTTTATTTAATTTCTTTTTTCACCAATTTAACATTGTTTCATATTCCTTGTATAATATGGTTTTCTTTAAAAATTTTAAATTTGTGTTTAAAAAATATCAGTTTCTTTAATTATTCTTGTAGTATTTCAGTTAAGAACAGAGACATTCTCTTATGTATTCACAGGATATTACCATAATCATTCAATTAACCTGGTTGTCATACTAATATCTCATCTAGGGGCCTGGTCCCCAACTCAAAAATTACCCAATCATGTCCTAATGACAAAGCAAAATGTTAGTAGTAATAATAATAAAAATGTAGAAAGTCACAAAACAAAAATATTGTCCAATCTCATATGAAACTGGCATTTCTTTTACAGGTATTTTCAGTCTCTTTCGTCTGAATATATCTCAATCAGTTCCTTCATCTGGACATATTAGAAAACTGCTGAACCATCCTATTAAAGAATATTACTCAAATTGTGTTTCTTTTTAGAGGTTCTTCTTGATGAAATTGAGTTTATGAGTTTCAGGCTGTATTGGCAGAAAATAATTGTGACCACATGGTGATTTTTTAAATGAGAAGTTTAATTTTTGTTTCTCTCATTGTATTGAATTCATTTTAATCATTATCTATAAGCTACAACAAACAAGTATCAAAAATCACCACTTTATAATAAAGCAAAACAAAGTTTCAGGAAAGCAAGTAACCTGAAATGATTTCTTTGTTTCCCACATTGCACAAGCTTGCATTAATGAGTTATCTTCAAGGCATTTGAGTAAAGATTTCTCATATTACAAACAGTACTCTTCATACAGTCCATGTATCTTCCTTTGGGTGTTGTTTATTGCTTCACAGTCCTAGGTTTACTTTTTCCCCTTCTTGTCATCCAGTTACAGTTATGTGACTTCACTTCCCTCATATCCACTTTCAAATGGAGTCTTCTCTACTGAGCCTTGTGTACACAAGCAGCTACACACCACACCAACTGTTTCTGAATCTTTCACATTACTCCCACTATGAATCCCTGTACCCTGTTGTGCCTAATATACAGTAGGAAATCCCAAGTTAAGAAATGTCAGGGAAGAAATCTCACTGTGGCTCCAACCTATGGAGGAGACAGTGTCAGCACAGTTTCCAAAGCAGCATAGAATTCTGGAAGGTGTTGGAATGACATATGCAATTTACACTGACCCTCTCCTACCTCACAATAGGCATCAGGGGTTAAGCAACAGGGCTCTATCACAACGGGTGCCCAGTGGTCTGAAAATATAATGGGATCACCAAGTGTGTAGGTGATGGTGGACGTTTTGTGGACTGTGCAGTGTGTTGTAAGTATATGAAAATGATTCTTCAGCCCCAAGGGTCACATGCAGCACTGATGGAAGGTGAGAGGTTGACTCTCCCTGGAGGAAGATATACAGAAATGCCAAAGTGCAAATTCCAATTGGGTGTGGGGTAGGGAAAACTTCAATGAAGTTCCCCTGGTCAAGCTTGGGCCTGCCTTTAATTTCAAATGGCTCAGAAATAACCACTGGATCTAAGACAAGCTGCTTAGCATCCCAGGTGCTCACTTAGAAAAGTCTGCCAAAGGCATGCCCATGTGCAGTCAATGAAACCACTTTAAGTCAGGGAAATTTGGACATCTTTGAGGTGCTGCCATGTCCAATGTTTATAGCTTACATGAGGATTGATTCATGGAAGTCTTTGTTGTGGGAATTCTTGTCCTATTTATGCTTGCCAGGAATCTCATTCTGGGCCTAAATGCTGAGTGACAGTCAAGGTATTCCTGTGATGACAGAACACATGATACATGGAGACAGTTATTTCTTGTGTTGAGTGGTTGGAGATTCCCAGAGGGCAGACATGATGGTGTACACTGAATATTGTTTCTTCCTTGGTCCAGGAGTTATCATTGCACTGAGGGATATACCTGTCCTGGGGGCCAACATACGCTGGCTCTGTCAGTTAGAATGATACACATGTAACTGTGAATGCCCACCCCAAGTCCTGCTTTTACATGGTGCTGATCTTGGGAGACATTAACCACAAATTTGGCATATATTTTGTTCCAGATTGGAAAGCAGATTTATTTGCAAAGGAAGAAGACTTCCCCAACATATCCTTTACTGAAGTTGCTGAAGCCCAAGGGGGTAAGGCCATGTGGCACTGACTGTGACCATTCTTCTCATATCCCATTAAAGTAGGTCAGTGGAATCTCACCCTGATCTGACACTGTGTGTTCATGAGAGGGGAAACTGACATATGTGAACTGTCTTTATTTAATTTCTTTTTTCACCAATTTAACATTGTTTCATATTCCTTGTATAATAAGGTTTTCATTAAGAACTTTAAACTTTTGTTAAAAAATCTGTCAGTTTCTTTAATTATTCTTGTAGTATTTCACTTAAGAACAGAGACATTCTCTTACATATTCATAGGAATATTACCACAATCATTAAATTAACCTGGTTGTAGTACAAATAATTCATATTGGGGCCTGGTCCCCAACTGAAAAATTGCCCAATCATGTCCTAACAATCAAGCAAAATGTTAACAGTATTAATAATGATAGAAATGTAGAAAGGCATAAAAAAATAAAGTTTCCAGTATCACATCAAATGTGGCATTCCTTTACAGGTATATTTATTCTCTTTCAACTAATTATATCTCAATTATTTCCTTTATCTGGACATATTAGAAAACTGCTGAACCATCTTTTAGGCAATATTCCTCAAATTGTGTTACTTTTCAGAAGTTCTTCCTGATGAAATTGAGTTTATGAGTTTTATGCTATATTGGCAGAAAACTATGGTGCCCTAATCGTGATTCTTTTTCAAATGAGAATTTTCATTTTTCTCTTTCATTTTATTGAATTTATTTTAAACATTATCTATTAGCTACAACAGTACAGAAGTATCAAAAATCACCACTCTATAATAAAGCAAATCAAAGTTTCAGGAAAGCAAGTAAACTGAAATAACTTCTTTGTTTCCTGCATTGCACAAGTTTGCATTAATGGGTTATCTTCAAGTCACCTGATAAATGATTTCTAATATTAAAAAGAGTACTCTTCATATAGTCCATGTGTCTTCCTTTGGGCATTGTTTATTGCTGCACCATCCAAGGATTCCTTTTTCCCCCTCTTGTCATCTAGTTCCAGTTACATGACTTCACATCCCTCATATCCACTTTCAAATAGAGGCTTCTCTGCTGAGCCTTGTGTGCATAAGCAGCTACACACAACACCAACTCTTTCTGAATCTTTCCCATTATTCCAAATAGGAATTCCTGTACCCTGGTGTCTCTAATGCACAGCAGGAAATCCCAAGTTGAGAAATCTCATGGAAGAAATCTCACTGGGGCTCAAACCTGTGGAGGAGACAGTGTTAGCCAGTGTTCCAAAGCAGCATAGAAATTTGTTGTGTGCTTGGAATGAACATATGCAAATTATGCTTACGCTCTCCTCCCTCACAGTAGGCATCAGGTTGCTAAGCAACAGGGCTCTATATCAATGGCTGTCTGGTGGTCTGAAGATATAATGGGATCCCCAAATTTGCAGGTGATTGTGGAGGTGTTGTGGCCTGTGCAGTTTGTTGTAGGAATATGAGGATTATTCTGCAGCCCTGAGAATCACCTGCATCCCTAATGAATGGTGATGGTTTGACTCTCCCTGAAGGAACCTCTACAGGAATGCTCAAGGGCAAATTCCAAAAGGGTGTGGGGTAGGGGAACATTAATGAATTGCCTCTGGTGGAGCTTGGGCATGTTTTTTGTTTTCCAATGGCACAGAATATTCAGCTGAATTGAAGACAAGCAGCTTAGCATCCATGGTGCACAATTAGCTGAGGCTAACATGAAGCATGCCCATGTGAAGACAAAGAATCCACTTTATGTCAGGGAAATTTGGACAACTTTGAGGTGTCTGTCCTCTTCATGGTTTATGGCTCACATGAGAATTGGTTCATAGCTGTCTTATTGGTGTGATTTCTTGCTTTACTTATGTGTGCCAGATATCTTATTCTGGGCCCAAATGCTGCATGACTGTCAAGGAGGTACTGTGATGAAGAGAACACATGGCACATGGAGAGGCTGATATATTTTTGTGAGTGGGTTGGAGGCATGATTGGGTACAGGGATGGAGACTCCAAGAGGGCATGCATGTTGGTGTACACTGAATATTGTTTGTACCTTGGTCCAGTAATTATAATTACCCTGAGTGATATCCCTGCCTGGGGGCAAGTATGCCCTGGCTCTGTAAGTTAGAATGATACACATGTAACTGAAAATGCGCAAGCATGTCCACCTTTTACATGGTGCTGGTCTTGGGAGAGAATAAATGCAAATGTGGCACATATTTTATTCCATATCTGAAAGCAAGATTATTAGCAAAGGAAGAAGACTTCCCAGTCCTCTCCATTCCCAAATTTGCTGAAGCCCAAGGGAGTAAGCCCAAGTGGCATTGACTGTAACCATCCTTCTATATCCCATTAAAGCAGGTCAGTGTAATCTCACCCTAATCTGACCCTGTGCCTTCTTGGGGAGGGAATCCAACATATGTGAGCTGTCTTTATTTAATTTCATTTTTCACTTGTTCTCATTGTTTCATATTCCTTATATAATAAGGTTTTCTCTATGAATTTTAAATTTATGTTCAAAAATACATCATTTTCTTTAATTACTCTTTAGTATTTCACTTAAGAACCAAGACTTTCTCATATGTATTCACAGGAATATTACCACAATCATTAAATTAACCTGTTTGTAGTGCAAGTATCTCCTCTAGGGGCCTGGTCCCCCGCTGAACAATTACCCATTCATGTCCTATCAACCAAGCAAAATGTTACTAGTAACAGTAATAATAGAAATATAGAAAGGCACAAAACAAAAATAGTGTCCAGTCTCATATCAAACATGGCATTTTTTTTACAGGTATATTTATTCTCTTTCATCGGAATATATCTCAATTATTTCCTTCATCTGGACATATCAGAGAACTGCTGAACTATCCTTTTAAAGAATATTCCAAAAATTGTGTTTCTTTTCACAGGTTCTTCCTGAGGAAATTGACATTATGAGTTTTAGGCTGTATTGGCAGAAAATTGTGGTGCCCTCATAGTGATTTTTTTTTTTAAATAAGTTTCATTTTTTTTTTCTTTCATTTTATTGAATTTATTTTAAACATTATTAGGTACAACAGCACACAAGTATCAAAATTCACCACTTTATAATAAAGCAAAGTAAAGTTTCAAGAAAGCAAGTAACCTAAAATAACTTCTTTGCTTCCTGCATTGCACAAGTTTGCATTAATGGGTTATCTTCAAGGCATCTGATTAAAGATTTCTAATATTGTACACAGTAATCTTCATACAGTCCATGAATGTTCCTTGGGGTATTGTTTATTGCTGTGCAGTCCTATGTTTCCTTTTTCTCCCTCTTGTCATCTAGTTCCAGTTACACAACTCCAAAACCCTCATATCCACTTTCAAATAGAGGTTCCTCTGCAGATCCTTGTGTGCAGAAGCAGCTACATACCACAGCCAATTTTTCTGAATATTTCTCATTGCTCCAAATAGGAATCCCTGTACCCTGTTGTGTCTAATATACAGCAGGAAATCCCCAGTTGAGAAAATTCATGGAGGAAATCTCACTGGGGCTTGAACCTGTTGAGGAGACTGTGTCAGCCCAGGTTCAAAAGAGGCATAGAATTCTGGTGGGTGCTTGGAATGCACATATGCAAATTATGCTGACCCTCTCCTAACTCACAATAGGCTTCAGGTTGCTAAGAAACAGAGCTCTATCCCAATGACTGCCCTGTGGTCTGTAAATATAATGGGATCCCCAAACTTGCAGGTGATGGTGGAGGTGTTGTGGCCTGTGCAGTTCTTTGTTGGTATATGAGGATGATTCTGTAGCCCCAAGGATCACCTGCAGCCCCAATGGGTGGTGTGGGTTTGACTCTCCATGTAGGAAGATCTACGGAATGCCTAAGGGCAAATTCCAATTGCCTGTGGGGTAGGGGGAACATTAATGAAGTGCCCATGGCCAACCTTGGCCTGCCATTTTTTTCTGAAGGCAAAGAAATTCCCACTGAATCTAAGATGATCAGTGTAGCATCCTGGGCAATCAATAAGCAGAGCCTACCATGATGCATGCCCATGTGAACTCAATGTACCCACTTTATGTCAGGGAAATTTGGACAACTTTGGGGTATCTGAACTGTCCACTGTTTCTAGCTGATGTGACTTTCTTAAAGGTGGGATTTCTTGCTTTATTTATGCTTGCCAGAAATCTCATTCTGGGTCCAAATGCTGCATGACAGTCAAAGTGTTCCTGTGATGAAGAGAACACATGATACATGGAGAGGCTAATATAATTTTGTGATTTGTTTGGAGGCATGATTTGGTACAGGATGGAGACTCCCATAGGTCAGGCATGATGGGATACAGTGAATATTTTTTGTTCCTTGGTCCAGGAATTATCATTGCCCTTAGGGATATCTCTGTCTCCAGTGGCCAAAAAACCCTGTCTCTGTCAGTTAGAATGATACACATGTAACTGTGAATGTCCACCCCAAGTCCCCCTTTTACATGGTGTTAGTGTTGGGAGAGATTAACCACAATTGTGGCACATATTTTATTCCAGATCTGAAAGCACAATTTTAGCAATGTAAGAAGACTTCCCCATCTTCTCCATTATCAAAACAGCAGAAGCCCAAGAGATTATCCCCAAGTGGAATTGATTGTGACCATTCTTCTCATTTCCCATTAAAGAAGGTCAGTGTAATCTCACCCTGATGTTATCTTGTGCTTTCATGAGGAGGGAATCAAACACATGTGAACTGTCTTTACTTAATTTCTTTTTTCACCAATTTAACATTGTTTCATATTCCCTGTATAGTAAGTTTTTCTTTAAGAATTTTAAATTTGTCTTAAAAAATGTCAGTTTCTTTAATTATTCTTGTAGTATTTCACTTAAGAACAGAGACATTCTCTTACATATTCACAGGAATATTACCACAATCATTAAATTAACCTGGCTGTAGTACAAATATCTCATCTAGGGGCCTGGTCCCCAGGTGAACAATTACCCAATCATGTCCTATCAACCAAGAAAAATGTTAATAGTAATAATAATGATAGAAATGTAGAAAGGCACAAAACAAAAATAGGGTCCAGTCTCATAACAAACATGGCATTTCTTTTACAGGTATATTTATTCTCTTTCATCTGAATATATCTCAATTATTTCCTTCATCTGGACATACCAGAAAACTGCTGAACCATCTTTTTAAAGAACACTCCTCAAATTGTGTTCCTTTTCAGAGGTTCTTCCTCATGAAATTGAGTTTATGTGTTTTATGCTGTATTGGCAGAAAATTATGTTGCCCTCATGGTGATTTATTTTAAATGAGGAGTTTCATTTTTGTTTCTTTCATTTAACTGTATTTATTTTAAACATTATCAATTAGCTACAACACTCAAGTATCAAAAATCACCACTTTATAATAAAGCAAAGCAAAGTTTCAGGAAAGCAAGTAACCTGAAAAAACTTCTTTGCTTCCCACATTGCACAAGTTTGCATTGTGTTATATTCATGGCATTTGATTAAATATTTCTAATATTATAAACAGTACTCTTCATAAAGTGAATTTATCTTCCTTGGGGTTTTTTTATGGCTGCACAGTCCTAAGTTTCCTTTTTCCCACTGTTGTCATGTAGTTACAGTCACACAACTTCATGCTCCTCATATCCACTTTCAAAAGAGGCCTCTCAGCTGAGACTTTGGTGCACAAGCAGCTACACAGCACAGCAAGTGTTTCTAAATCTTTCCCATTACTACAAATATGAATTCCTACACTGGTGTGCCTAATATAGAGCAGGAAATCCCAAGGTAAGGAACTTCAGGGAAGAAATCTCACTGGGGCTCAAACCTGTGGAGGAGATAGTGTCAGCCCAGGTTCAAAAACAGCATAGAATTCTGGAGGGTGCTTGGAATGAACATATGCAAATTATGCTGGACCTCCCCTACTTCTCAATAGGCACAATGTTGCTAAGCAACAGGGCTCTGTCCCAATGGCTCCCAAGTGGTCTGAAAATATATTGGGATCCCAAAGCATACAGGGGATGGTAGAGGTGTTGTTGTCTGTGCAGTTTATTGTAGGTATATGAGGATGATTCTGCAGTCAAAGGGATCACTTGCAGCCCAGTGGATGTTGAGGATTTGGCTATCCCTGGAGGAATCACTACAGGAATGCCCAATGGCAAATTCCAATTGGGTGTTGGGTAGGGGAAAATCAATGAAGTGCCCCTGGCAATGCTTGGGCCTTCCCTTTATTTCCAGTGACACAGAAATTACACTGAATCTAAGACAAGCAGTTTAGGATCCTGGTTGCTCACTTAGCAGAACCTACCATGAGGCATTTCCATGTGAAGTCAATGAACCCCCTTTACATCAGGGAAATTTGGATAATTTTAGGTGTCTGATGTGTCCACTGTTTATAGCTGACTTGAGGACTGGATCATGGCTGTCTTAGTGGTGGGACTTCTTGCTTTATTTATGCTTGCCAGAAATCTCATTCTGGGCCCAAATGCTGCATGACATTCATGGTGGTCCTGTGATGAGAACAAATGATACGAGTAGAGGCTGATATCTTTTGTGTTGAGTGGGTTGAGGCATGATTGGGAAAAGGTTTGGAGACTCCCAGAGGGCAGGCATGATTGTGTACACAGAATATTATTGTTCCTTGGTCCAGGAATTATCATTGCCCTGAGGATATCTCTGTCCTGTGGGCAAACACACCCTGGCACTGTCAGTTAGAATGAAGCACATGTAACTATGAATGACCACCCCAGACCCCTTTTACATGGTGCTGGTCTTGGGAGAGATTAACCCCAAATGTGGCACATATTTTGCTCCAGATCTGAAAGCAAGTTTATTAGCAAAGGAAGAAGACGTCCCTGAACTCTCCATTCCAAATTTTCTGAAGCCCATGGGTGTAGGTCCAAGGAGCACTGACTGTGACCATTCTTCTCATATCCCATTAAAGCAGGTCAGTGTAATCTCACCAAGATCTGAACCAAGCCTTCATGAGGAGGGAAAACAATACATGTGAACTGTCTTTATTTAGTTTTTTCACCAATATAACATGGTTTCATATTCCTTGTATAATAAGGTTTTCTTTAGAATTGAAATTTGTGTTTCAAAAATGTCAGTTACTTTATTCTTGCAGTATTTCACTTAAGAACAGAGACATTCTCTTATGTATTCACAGGAACATTATCACAATCATTACATTAACTAAGTTGTAACACAAATATCTCATCTAGGGGCTTGGGCCCAACTCAACAATTACCCAATCATGTCCTATCAACCAATTAAAATGTTAATAGTAATAAAATTGATAGAAATGTAGAAAGGCACAAAACAAAAATAGTGTCCAGTCTCATATCAAACATGGCATTTCTTTTACAGGTATCTTTATTCTCTTTCATCTGAATATATCTCAATTTTTTCCTTCATCTGAAGGTAACAGAAAATTGCTGAAACATCCTTTAAAGAATAGTACTCAAATTTTGTTTCTTTCAGAGGTTCTTCCTGATGAAATTGAGTTCATGAATTTTAGGCTGTATTGGCAGAAAATTATTTTGTCCTCATGGTGATTCTTTTTGAAATGAGATGTTTAATTTTTGTTTCCTTCATTGTATTGAATTCATTTTAAACATTGGCTATAAGCTACAATCCACAAGTAACAAAAAACACCACATTATAATAAAGCAAAGAAATGTTTCAGGAAAGCAAGTAACTTGAAATAACTTCTTTTCTTCCCACACTGCACAAGTTTTCATTAATATGTTATCTTCATGGTATTTTGTTAAAGATTTCTAATATTATAAACAGTACTCTTCATAGAGTCCGTGTATCTGCCTTGGGGTATTGTTTATTCCTGCAGAGTTTTAGGTTTC
Source organism: Choloepus didactylus (assembly GCF_015220235.1). Taxonomy (NCBI): domain Eukaryota; kingdom Metazoa; phylum Chordata; class Mammalia; order Pilosa; family Megalonychidae; genus Choloepus; species Choloepus didactylus. The sequence continues at coordinate 190,306,768 of NC_051310.1, forward strand.
TTTTTTCCTCCTCTTGTCATGTAGTTACAGTTACATGACTTCACATCCCTCATATCCACTTTCAAATAGAGGCCTATCAGCTGATCCTTGTGTGCACAAGCAGCTACACACCACCCCAACTGGTTCTGAATCTTTCCCATTTCTTCAAATGAGAATCCCTACACTAATGTGCCTAATATACAGTAGGAAATCCCAAATTAAGAAACCTCAGGGAAGAAATATCACTGGGGCTCAAACCTATGTAGGAGGCAGTGTCAGCCCAGTTTCCAAAGAGGCATAGAATTCTGGCAGGTTCTGGGAATGTGCATGCACAATTTAGGCTCACCCTCTTGTATCTCACAATAGGCATCAGGTTACTAAGCAACAAAGCTCTATCACAACGGCCGCCCTGTGGTCTGAGAATATAATGTGATCCACTCCCTTCTCTGGGCTGTCCAAGCCCAGGGCTCCAGGGTACTGGTGCTTGGGAGTAGGCTGCATGTGCACACAGTGTTGGTGAGCCCCTTGCGACTAGAGGTGCCCTTCAGTCTAGAGATCCCCTCACTGAGCTCAGGGCACAGGGTGCTCTCACAGGTCTCACAGAGAACCCAGAAAGCAATCCTGAGACTTCCCAGCCCCAGCTCCTCTCTTCTGCATTCCCAGCACACCACTCTTTAGCCTGATGGGCAGGCACAGGAAGGCTGAGACAAGAGGCACCCACTGCCTGTGGTCACCAGTGGTCCCTGCTTGTCACCAAATGTCAGCTTCGTACCCTGTTCATGCCAGCCATGCCAACGCCGGCAGGTGGGCAGTGAAAGCTTAGCACAGAGAGGTCTGGTGCAGCTGGGGGCCTGGCTCCTGATCTCATTATCTCTGGTTCCTACAAAAGGCTTTGCCAACTTCAGCTCCTTCTCTGCCTAATTAAGGAGCACTGGCACCAGGGGAAGCAGGTAGGGGTGGGAAGGGGGCACCAGGTGGTGTCCCATTGTTGGTGCAGGTGTAGCAGAAGGCAGAGGTGGGAGCAGGCCTGGAAGGGAGACGTGGCCATCAGAGGTGTTCTTAGTGTTCCCAGCCATGATGGATGAGTCCTTCCTAAAATTGTCTGCTTTCACCCCTCAGCTTACTGACCCACTTCAGCAGTGCCTCCCCATCTCCACCCCAAGTGGCCTCACCCTAACCACTTGCCCCAGGTCCCTGGAGGGCTGTTAACTGGTGGTGTGGTGCCCACACCCAGTGGACCGTAGGGCCCACCTGGAGATCTCCAGGCCGCAGGGCTGCCCAGGGATTCTGCCCGGATTGAGTTCTCACTGCCACTTCCTATTGATCTGTCTGTCTCTGAGAAATGAACGATTGGAGGAGGCACATTTTCAGGTCTTGGTGCTTTCTTCTGAGGTCAGAAGACCTGGTCAGGTGATGGTTTTTTGTGCTGCTGGATTTCCTTTCACTTGTAAGCTGTGGTTGGTGACTGAGAGGAGACACCAGCTGGTGCAATGGTGCATGGCAGGGGGCTTCCTCATACTCACCCCTGGGTGTGTTGTGGATGCTGCTGTATTCCCTGGTCTCAGGGTCTGGGTTGTGAAGAGATGGCACTATTTGGTCAGGAAGAGAGAGTACCTGCCTGTATGATGGGAGGGTGGAGGGTGAAGACCATTAATGCTGAGAAGAATAATTGTGTGCATGAGCGGAATGGATTTTGAGGAAAGATGTCTTGGCCACACTTTGCAGAAACAGTGTTTGCCTGAAGCAGCCACACGGGGGTCTGCCTCATGTGACCCAGTGACTGATGGGGATTTGGATCCTGCAGCTGGGGTCCAGTGCATTTTCTGAAGGCACAGGTGCCTTTTAAAGGGCAGCCAGGTGGAGGGGTATAAGTGTGGGCCTGCCCAGCCTCCAGGACCCTTGTAAGTCATCCTTTATGAATCTTAAAACTGTTGTGCTTGCTCAATTGGATTCCTGTAGCCTTGACTTGTCTCTGAAAAGTCATGGCTTGCATTTCATGCCATCTTCCCTGAGATGACACTTGGGATATGGGGCCCTGGCAGAGGCCTCAGGGAATTAAAGCTTTGGGGAGGGAACCAGGGACCCTGGCTGGGGACCCTCTCTAGAATCCAGATTCCCAGGAGAGACCCAGGGACCTGATCCTGGCTGACTGGCTGCCAGCTTAGGTCCACTTGCCCACAGCATCCCAGCCAGTGGGAGGGAGAGGAGACCAAAGGTGGACAATTGTTTCTTGTCCTCTGGGGATGAGTGGGAAAGAGTTGTTTAAATACACATTTCCCTGAGTCTGTTTTTTCAGAGGTGAAGAATGGAGAACCCAGGGAACTGTTTTGCTAGGCCACAGCCTCCACCAATCTACCTCAAGTTATATGGTCCCTAAATGGAGCCCCAGGTTCCTCCTTTCTACACCACAGTTATATGGGCTCCAAGCTGTGTCCAATGCCTCCACCCACCTACAATAACAAGATATGAGCTCCAAGCCAGGTACCAGCCTCCACCCATCTATACTGTGGGGATATGGGCACCAAGCAGAGCCCTAGCCTCTACCTGTCTACACTGTGTGGATATGGGCTTGAGCTGGGACCAACCTCCACCTTTCTACCCCACATGTATATGGGCTTCAAGCTGGGCCCATGCCTTCACCCATTTATACTGTGTGGATATCGACTCTGAGCTGGTACCCAGCCTGCACCCATCTACACTGTGGGAATATGGTCTCTGAGCTGGGCCCCACTCTCCAATTATCTACCACAAAGATATATTGGCTCCAAGCTGGGCCCCACTCCTCTACCTGTCTACACAACAATTATTTCGTTTCTGAGTCAGGCGCCAGGCTCCAGCCTCAAGTGTCTACACCACAAGTATGTGGGCTCCAAGCTGGGCTCCAGCCTCCACCTGTCTACACTGTGGGGATATGTTCTCTGATCTGGGTACTAGCCTCCACCTATCTACCACACAGGTATGTGGGCTCCAAGCCAGGCATCTACAGTATGGGAATATGGACTCTGAGCTGGGTCCTGACCTCCAAACATATATGAAGTTCTATGGGCTCCAAGCTAGGCCACACACTTCTACCTGTCTGCACTGCAGTTATTTGGGTTCTTGGCCAGGCTCCAGCCACAATGTGCCTACACCACAGGTATATGGGCAATGAGCCAGGCCCTACACTTCCAACCATATACATTGTGGGATATGGGCTATAAGCTGAACCCCAGGCTCCTCCCAGTTATTTGGGCTCCAAGCTTGGCCCTAGCCTATACCCATCTACATGGATGTTGAGCCAGGCCCAGACACCACCTGAATACCCCATAGATGTGTGAACTCCAAGCTGGGCCCCATCCTCCACTTTCTACACTACAGGTTTATGGGCTCCAAGTTGGGCCCTAGCCTATACCTGTCTACACTTTTAGGATATATTCTCCAAGCCAGGCCCCAGCCTCCACCCATCTACCCCACAGGTATGTGGGCTCCAATTTTTCTGCAGGCCTCCACCTGTCTACATCACAGTTTTTGGGCTCCGAGCAGGGCCCTAGCCTCTACCTGTCTATTCCACAGGTTATAGGCTCCAAGCTGGGTCCCACGCCTTCAGCTGTCTACACCACAGGTATATGGACTCTAAGCTGGGTCCCACTCCTCCACCCATATACACTGTGGGGATATGGGCTCCAAGCCCTGCCCAACCTCCACTTGTCTACAGTGTGGGTATATGGGCTCTGAGCCATGCACCAGCCTTCAGCTGTCTATACCACAGTTACATGGGCTCCAAGCCAGGCTGCATACCTCTACCCATTTACACTGTGGGGATATGGTGTCTGAGCTGGACCCTACTCTCCACCTGTCAACACCACAAGTATATGGATTCTAAGCTGGGCTGCAGCCTCCACCTGTCTACACTGTGGGTATATGGGCTCTGAGCCAACCTCTAGCCTCCACCCATATACAGAGTGTGGATAAGGGACCCAAGCAGGCCTGAGGTTGCACCAGTCTACCCCACAAGAATACACTTTCCATACTGGGCCCCAAGTCTCCACCTGCTTACAATGTGGGGATAGGTGGTCTGAGCCAGGCGCCAGCCTCCACTTGTCTACACTGTTGGTATATGGGCTCCAAGGTAGTCCATATTCTCCACCTGTCTGGTAGACAGGTAATATGGGCTCTGATCCTGGCCTAAGCCACCACCCATCTACCTTGTGGGAATATGGTCTCTGAGGCGGGTCCTGCTTCTGCCTGTCTTCACCACAGATATATGGGCTCAAGTTGTTCCCAGCTTCCTCCCATCTCCACACAGGTATAGGTGTTTTAAGCCAGGCCCATCTTCTCTACCCATCTACACTGTGTGGATATGGGCTGTGAGTTGGGCTCTAGCCTTCACCTGTGTACCCCAGAGGTATATGGGGCCCAAACTGGGCCCCAGCCTCCAACCATATACCTTGGGGTAATTTGGGTTCTGGGTTGGGTACCAGCCTCCAACCATCTACCCCACTGGTATGTGGGCTTCAAACAGGGTTACATGCCTACACCTGTCAAAACCACAATTGTCTGGACCCCAATACAAGCCCCAGGCTCCACCCATCAAAACCACAATTATATGGGCTCCAAGCTGGACCCCAGCTTCCACTTGTCCATATCTCAGTTATTTGTGCTCCAAGCTGCATCCAAAGCCTCCACCTGTCTACACTGTTGGCATATGGGCTCAAAGCCGGGCACCAGCATCCATCCATCTGCATTTTGGTAATATGGGCTCTGAGCTAGGATCCAGCTTTTGCCTATTTACTCTACAAGTATCTGGGCTCCAAGCTGGGCCCCAGGCTCCACCTGTCTACTCCATAGATATATGGACTCCAATCCAAGTCACAGCTTCCCTCTATCTACATTATGGGAATATGGGATACCAGCCAGACCCCACCTTCCACTCATCAACATGTGGGGTTATGAGTTCTGAGGTGGCCCAAGTCTCCACCCATCTACACCATAGTTATTTGTGCCCTGAACCAGACTCCAGACTTGAACTGTCTACACCACATGTATAAGGGTTCTGAACCAGGCCCAGTCTCCATCTGTCTACCCCTCAGGTGTATGGGCTGTGAGCCAGTCCCTAGCCTCTACCTGTCTACAGAACATGTATATGGGCTACAAGCTGGGCCCAACCTCCACCCATCTACATTTTGGGCAGATAGGCTCTGAGCTGTGGTACAGTCTCTGCCTGTATACTCCAAGGTTTCTGGGCCCTAAGTAGAAACCCAGGCTACTCCTGTATACACCACTGGTGTATGGGCTCCAAGCTTGGCCCCACACCTCCACCTGTCTACACTGTGGATAAATGGGTTTTGTGCAGCAACCAGCATCCACCTCTATCCCACAGGTATATGGGCTACAAGATGAACCCCAGCCTCCATTTGTCTAACCACAGGTATATGGCTCCAAGCTTGACTCCAGGCCTCCACCTGTCTACACAACATGAATATGGGTTCTGAGCCAGGTCCCACACCTCCATCCCTCTACATTGTGAGAATATGGACTCTAAGCTGGGCCCCAGCCTCCACCTCTCTACCCCAAGGGTACATGGGCTCTAAACTGACTCCAACCTAAAACAATCTACAATGTGGGCATAGGGGTTCTGAACTGGGCCTACTCTCCACCTGTCTATACCATAGGTATATGAGCTCCAAGCTGGGCCCACCCTCCACATGTCTACACCACAGTTTTATGGACTCTAAGCTGCCACCAGCCTCTATCCATCTACCTATTGGGATATGGGCTCAGAGCCAGGCCCCAGCCTCCACCTTTCTATATCACAGGTGTATGTGCTCCAAAGTGGGACCCACACCTCCACCTGTCTACCCTGTGTAGATATGGGCTCTGAGCTGGGACTTAGAATATACCTTTCTACCTCTCAGGTGTATGGGCTCTGAGATAGGCCCCAGCCCCAACCTGTCTCCACCACAGGTATATGGATTCCAAATTTGTACCCATGCCTACAGCTGTCTACAATGTGGGAATATGGGCTAAAAAATGGGCCCCAGACTCTACACACCTACACTGTGGGTATATGAGCCCTGAGCCAGGCCCTGCCTCTACATGTCTACCACACATGTATATGGGCTCCAAGATTGTCCCCAACCTCTGCCATCTACATTGCAGGAATATGGGCTACAAGCCAGTCCCATGCATTCACCCATGTACACTGTGGGGGTACATGTTCTGAGCAGGCCCTCGCCTCCACTTGTCTACACCACAGCTATATGACCTTCAATATGGGAACAGACTACACCTGTCAATATTATGTGGATATGGGCTCTGAGCCAGGCCCCAGCCTCCACCTATCTACACTACAGGTATATGGAATCCAAGCCAGGCCCAGGCTACACCTGTCTAAAACAGAAGTTTATGGGCTCCAAGCTAGGCCCCAGTATCCACCTGTCTACACTGTGGGTATATGGGCTCTGAGCTGGCCCCCAGCCTCCACCAGTCTATGCCACAAGTATATGGGTTCCAAGCAGGCTCCAGCCTTCACTTGTCTACACCACAGATATAAGTGCTCTGAGTCAGGCCAGCTACCACCAGTTGGCATCACGATAATATGGGCTCCAAGTTGGGCACCATGCCTCCACCAGTCTATACTGTGGGATATGTCATCTGAGCTGGGCTCCAGCCTCCACCAGTCAAAACTGTAAGGATAGGGTCTCTGAACTGGGCTGAAGCCTCCACCATCTATCCCACATGTATATGGGCTCCAAGCTCAACTCCAGCCTCCATCCGTCTACTTTGCTGGAATATGACATCCAAGCTGGGCTTCAGCCTCCACCTGTCAACATGGCAGGTATCTGCACTCTGTGCCTGGCCGCAGCATTCACCTGTCAACACCACAGTTATCTGGATTCTGACCCTTGCCCCATGCCCCCACCCATCTACATTGAGTTGATATGGGCTCCAACCTGGCCCAAGCTTCCTCCCATTTAAACTGTGGGGATATGGGTTCCAAGCCTGGCCCAGCCTACACCTGCCTACACCACATGTATATGGGTTGCAAGCTGGATCCCAACCTCCACCGGCCTACCCACAATTATATGGACTCCGAGTTGGGCCCAAGCTCCCACCTGTCTACACCACAGTCATATTGACTTCAAGTGGGTCCCCAGTCCTGCTACTTATCTACAGTGTGGGAATATAGCCTTGGAGCCTGGTCCAGCCTCCATCCATAAACACTGTGGGAATATGGGCCCCAGGCCTGTCCCTGGGCTACACCTGTCTACCCCACAGTTATAAGGTCTCCAAACTGGGCCCCAGCCTCCACGTAGCTACACCACAGGTATACAGACTCTGAACCAGGCCACAGCCTCTACTTTTCTCCACCACTGGTATATGGGTTAAGATCCAGTTCCCAACCTCCTCCTGTCAACACCATAGGTGTATGGGCTCCAGGCTGGACCCCAGAATAAACCCTTCTACATTGAGGGAATATAGGCTGCAAGACAGAACCCAGCCTCCAGCTGTCTACACCAAAATTTTGAGGGGATATGGAGTCTGAGCTGGGCCCTAGTGTCCACCTGTCTACCCCACAAGTAAATGGACAACAAGCTTGGCCCTAGCCTCCTCCCCTCTTCTTTGTTAGCATTTGGTCTCTGAGCCATGCCCCATCATCCACCCAACTACATCACTGGTATCTTGGCTCTAAGCCCAACCCAGCCTTCACCAATTTCCCCATATATGGACCCCAAATTTGTCCCTAGGCTTCTGCCTGTCTACACCACATATTTTTTTGGGCTCTGAACTGGGCTCCAGCCTCCACCTTTCTACACTGTGTGGATATGGGTTCTGAGTTGGGTCCAAACCTCCACCCATCTATCCCACAGGTATATGGGCTGCAAGCTGGGCCCCAGAATCCACTTAAGTTTGTGGATATGGGCTCTGAGCTGGGCCATTGTCTTCACCTGTCTACCCTACAGGTATATTGGATCCAAGTTGGGACTCAGCCTCCAATTGTATACATTGCCAGAATTTGGGCTCTGAACCAGTTCCCATCCTACACATGTGTACCCCAGAGCTATACTGGCTGAAGCTGGGCTCCAGCTTCTATCTGTCTACTCCACAGGCATATGGGCTACAAGCTAAACCCCAGCCTCCATCTGTCTACCTCACAGTTATATGGGCCCTGAGCCAAAGCCCACACCTCCACCTGTCTACATTGCAAAAATATGATTTCTGAGCTGGGACCCAGCCTCTACCTGTCTACATCACAGATATATGAACTCTGAGCTGGGCCCCAGCCTCCACCTATCTGCACCACAGGTAAATTGACTCCAAGCTGGGCCCCAGTCTCCACCTGTCTTCACTGCATGAATATGGGCTCCAAGCCAGGCTCCAAGTCAGGCCCCAGGCTCCATGTTTCTACACTACATCTGTATATTGACTCCAAGCTCAGCCCAGCCTCTATGTGTTTACCCCACAATTATATGGGCTCCAAGTTGGGCCCCTGCCTCCAACTGTCTATGCTACAGGTACATGGGCTCTAAGCTGTACCCCATCCTCCACCTCTCTACAATGTGGGGATATGGGCCCAGATCTGGGCCTTAGCCTCCACTTGTCTACACCACAGCTATAAGGGCTCCCAGCCATTACACAGAATTTGCCTATCTATATTGTGGGAATATAGTCTTGGATCCCCACACCAGCCTATACCTGTCCATACCACAGGTATATGGGCTAGAAACTTGGCACCACAACTTGACCTGCCTATATTGTGGGAATATGGGCTCTGAGTTGGATCCTGGCCCCCAGCCATCTATCCCACATGTGTATGGGCTCCAAACTTGACCCACATCTCCACCTCTCTGCACCATAGTTATTTGGGCTCTAAACCAGGCTCTAACCTTGACCTGTCCACACCATAGGTATATGAGCTACTAGCTGGGCCATATGATACAACTGTCTACACTGCAGGTATATGGGTTCCCAGCCAGGTCCCAGCCTCCACCCACCTACCTCAGAGGTATATATGTTCCAAGCTGGGCCCCCATGCATCCACCAATCTACAACACAGGAATATGGGCTCCAAGCTGGACTCCAGTCTACATTTGTCTACCCTATGTGGATATGGCTCCTAGCCAGGTCCAAGCCTTTACCTGTCTACCCAAGAGTTATATGAGCTACAATTTGGAACCCAACCTCCACCTGTCTACACAACAGTTATATTGGTTCCAAGCCTGGCTCCAGCCTCCACCTGTCTTTCCCCAGGTATAGGGGTTCTAAGCTAGGGCCTAGCTTTCACCTGTCTACTCACAGGTATAGGGGCTCCTTGGTTTGGCCCATGCCTCCACTTATCTACACTGCAGGAACAGGGGCTCAGAGCCAGGCCCTAGCCTCCAATTGTCTATCCCATAATTATATGGACTCCAAGCTGGGCTCTATGCTCCTACCCTTCTACACTGTGTGGATATGGGATCTGAGCTGGACCCCAGCTTCCACCTGTCTACACCTCAGGTATATGGGCTGTAAGCTGGGCCTGAGCATCCTCCCTTCTACACCATGGTGATATGGATTCTGAGCTGAGCTGTAACCTCGACTCAGCTAACCAAAGGTAAAAGGGTTCCAAGCAGGGCCCTAGCCTCCAATCCTCTACACCACAGGTATATTGGCTCCAAACCAGGCCCCAGAATCCACCCATATAAATTATGGGAATATGGGCTCCAGGTCAGGTCTCCGTCTGTACCTGTCTGCCCCAGAGTTATATAGACTCCAATCAGAGCCCCAGACTCCACCCATCTTCATTGTGGTAATTTGGGCTCTGAGCCAGACCCCAGACAAGACCTGTGTACATTGTGGGGATATGGGCTTCAAGCTGGGACCCAGCCTCCACCTGTCTGCACTACAGGTATATGGGCATTAGCCAGACCCAGGCCTCCTCTTGTCTAACCCATTGGTATATGGATTCCTCTCTTTGACCCATGACTCCATCCATCTACACTGGGGGAATATGAGTGCTGAGCTGAGCCCTAGCCTCCACTCATGTATCCCACAGGTATATGGGCCCAAAGTTTGTCCCTAGCCTCCACCTGTCTATAATACAGGTATATGGGTTCTCAGTCAGCCCCCAGCATCCACCCATCTAAATTACAAGAATGTATGCTCTGAGCTGTGCCTCAGCCTCCACCTATCAACACCACAAATATGTGGACTCCAAGATAGTCCCCAGCCTCCCCACTTCTATATTGTGGGAATATGGTCTCAAAGCCAGGACCATGCTCCCACCCATCTACACCATGGAGATATGGGATCTGAGCCACACCCAACTTTTACTTTTCTACTCCACAGATGTATGGGCTACAAGCTAGACTCCAGCCTCCACTTGTTAGCACCACACATATATGCACTCTGAACCAGGGCCCAGCCTCCACCCTTCTACATTACAGGATTATGGGGTCCAAACTGGCATCATCCTCCACCTGTCTACTCCAGAGGTATATGGGCTCCAAGCTGTGTGCTACACTTCCATCTATCTACACTGTGGGGATATGGGCTCTAATCTGTGCCTCAGACTCAACCTGATTACACCACATATATATGGGCTTGAATCTTGGCCTGGCACCCTGAGCTGGATCCCAGCCTCCACCTGTCCATACCACAGCTCTATTTCTCCAAGGTGGGGCCCAGGCCTCTACCATCTACACTGTGGGGATATTATGAGCTATGAGCCAGGCCCCCAGTCTGGGGGTCCAAACTGGCATCATCCTCTACCTTTCTACCCCACAAGTATATGGGCTCCAAGCTGTGCCCCAGACTCCACCAGTCTACATGACAGGTATATGGATACCAAGCTGGGCCCCCTACTCCACCTGTCTCCACTGTGGGGTTATGTGCTCAGAGCCAGGCCTCAACATCCACCTGTCTATACTTTGGGTATATGGGCTCTAAGGTGTTCCATAGTCTCCACCTGTCTGCCCCACAGGTATATGGTCTCTGATCTAGGCCCAAGCCACCACATGTCTACATTGTAAGAAAATGGTCTCTGAGCTGGACCCAAGCCTCTACCTGTCCACACCACCGACATATGGGCTCCAAACTGGGACCCAGACTCCAACAGTCTACACCACAGTTGTATGGGCTCTGAGCTGTGCCCAAGTCTCCACCAGTCTACACATCTACACCACAGTTGTATGATCTCTGAGTCTGGCCCCAACCTCCACACATCTACACTGTGGGAATATGGTTTCTCAGCTGGGTCCCAGCCTCCATTTGTCCACTCCAGAAATATATGGCTCCAAGTTGAGCACCAGCCTCCACCCATGTACACTGTGGGAATATATGTTCTGAGCTTGGCCCCAGCCTCTAGCCATCTATCCCAGACATATATGGGCTCCAAGATGGGCTGACTTATCCACCAGTCTACACTGTGGGATATGGGCTTTAAGCCGAGCCCCAGCCTCCACCCTCTACACTGTGGGGATATGGGTTCTGAGCTGAGCCCAAGCCTCCACCTCTCTATATGGTGAGGATATGTGCTTTGAGCTGGGCCCAAACATCCACTCATCTATTCCACAGGTAAATGGGCTCTAAGCCAGGTCCAACCTCCATCTGTCTACACCACAGTTATATGGGATCAAAGCTACAGTAATCCCTGCCTAAACCACAGATATATGGGCTCAATGATTGGCCCCATCTGACACTGATCTACACTGTGGTGATATGGGCCCAAGCCAGGCCCTAGCCTTCAACAATCTATCATACAGTTATATGTGCAATGAGCCAGGCCCCACACCCAAAGCCATTTATATTGTGGGAATATGGGCTCCAAGCCTGGGCTCAGCCTCCACTCATCCATAGTGTTAGGATATGGTCCCTGAGAGGGAACCCAACCTCCACCTGTTTACACTGTGGGAATATGGGCTCCAAGTTTGGCCTCACTCTCCACCTGTCTACCCCACAGCTATATGGACTCTGAGCTGGGCCCCAGCCTCCACCTATCCCACAGTTATGTGGTCTCTAAGCCACACTCTAACCTCCACCTGTCTACCCCATAGGTATATAGGCTCCAAGCTGGACTCCAAGCTATACCTGTCTACTCTGTGTGGATATGGCTTCCAGCCCATTCCAAGCTCTTACCTGTCTGCTGAACCCAGCCTCCACCTCTACACCACAGGTATATGGTTCTGATCCAGGACCCAGCTTCTACCCATCTAAAGATGTAGGGGCTCCTTGCCTTGGCCCATGCCTCCACCTATCTACACTGTGTGATTATTGGTTCTGAGCCTGACTGCAGCCTCTACCCATCTACACTGAGGGGATATGGGCTCTGAGCCAGGCCACAGATTCTGCTAGTCTACATTGGAGAAATATGGGTTCTGAGCAGGACTCCAGCCTCCAACTATTGACCCCACAGTTGTATGGGCACCAAGCTGGGCCCTAGCCTCCACTTGTCTACACAACAGTTTATATGGGCCTGTACAAGTTTGGCTATATTATGTCCCCCAAAACACCATGTTCTTTAATGCAATCTTGTGGGAGCATATGTGTTAGTCTTGATTTAGTTGGAATCCTTTGATTGGGTGTTTCCATGGAGATGTGACTTAAATCAACTGTGGGTGAGAACTTTGATTGGATATCCATGGAATTGTTACCACCATTTGGCGTGGATCATAACTGAATCACTGGACTCCTATAAGAAAGCTCACAAACATAAGGACTTCAGAGCAGCTATGGGTGACATTTGGGAGCTGCAGCCAAGAGAGACACTTTGAAGAATGCACAGGAGCTGAGAGTGGAGCTGGAACACAACCTGGGATCAGCAGATGCCAGCCATGTGCTTTTCCAGCTAACAGGTTTTCTGGAGGCCTTTGACCTTCCTTCGGTATAGTTATACTTGTGTTATGCCTTCATTTGGATATTTTTATGGCCTTCAGACTGTAACTTTGTAACCAAATAAATACCCTATATAAAAGCCAATCCATTTCTGGTATTTTGCATAATGTCAGTATTAGCAAACCAGAACAGGGTTCCAAGCCACACCCCAGACTACACACATCTACACAGTCCAGATATGCACTCTGAGCCAAGCCCCAGCCTATACCCATAAACATTTTGGTGATATGGGCTCCAAGTTGGGCCTCAGCTTTCACCTGTCTATACCACAGGTATATGGTCTCCAATCTGGGCCCCACATCTCAATTTCTCTATACTGTGGGGATATGGGCACCAAGCTGAACCTTAGCTCCCTTCCATCTACCCCATGGGTATATTAGCCCCTCATTTTGGCCCATGAATCCACCCATTTACACTGTGGGGATATGGGATCTGAGCTGACCCTACCCTCCACTCATGTACCCTACAGGTATATGGGGCTCCAAGTTGGGCCCCAGCCTCTGCCTGTCTACACAACAGGTATATAGGCTCTGAGTTGGTCCCCAGCATCCACTCATCTAATTACAGGAATATGGGATCTGAGCTGGGCTTTGGCCTCCACCTGTCTACCCCACAGATATGTGAGCTTCAAGCTGGGGCCTAGCCTCCACCCATATAATCTGTGGGGATAAGGGCTCTGAGCCTGTCCCTAGCCACTGGTCTACATTGCAGAAATATGGGCTCTAAGTTAGGTCTCAGCCTCCATTTGTATACACCACAGGTATATGGGTACAAGCTGAGACCCAGCCTACATGCAACTACATTGCAGGAATATTGGCTCTGAGCCAGGCTCCAGCCTCCACCCCTCTATATTGTGGGAATATGTGTTCAGAAACACACCCCATCTACACCTGTATACCCCACAGACACATGGTCTCCAAGCTGGCCTGATGCCTCCACCTGTCTAAGCCACAGATTTTTGGCCTTCAAAAGAGGACCAAGCTTCCACTTGTGTACACCACAGGTGTATGGGCTATGTATTAGTGTTCTGTATGGAAAAAGAATCAACAAAATATATCTATAAATATAAGGTTTTATGAAAGTGTCTCATGCAACTGTGGGTGGGTATGCATGAGTCCAAATTCCATAGGGCAAGAAACACACTGACAACCCCAATAAATGTGTTCAATGAACCCCTCAGGAAGGGAACTGGCAACCCCAATAAAGGTGTTTGATGAACTTCTCAGGAATTCTTTGTTGGTTAGCCAAAGAAGTGAAGGTCCTCTAACTTTCTCTCTTGAAAGTCTTCAACTGATTGGATTAAATCCAGCTGATTCAATTCTCTTGTTGCAGAAGACACAGATTTCATTGATATAATCAGTCTCAGCTGCAGCCAAATAATTGATGATTTAATAAACCAGTCCTCTTTTTATTAACCAGCCAAAAATGTCCTTGCAATAATGGTTAGGCCAGAGCCTGCTCAAACAGATACCTGAGCACCATAACCTGGCCAAGTTGACATATGAACCTAACCATCACAGACCAACTCTTATCAACATGGCAGCTATGCACATCACAATAAACCATACATAATCTCTAAATAGAGCACAATAGCAGACATATATTTCACATAACAATACCTAGCTGTCCTGCATACAACTGGAAATGCACTAAATCTCTCCAAAATAGGGTGCAAGTCCTTGGGTAACATGGATTAATAAACATGATTTCCTGTAACTTAAATGCTATGAAATAAACAATACCACTTGTGATATGAAAAAGGGATAAGATAGAGAAAAAATGAAGATATTTGCTTTATAGACAAACACAAACACACTCATAACAAAACAAGGAGGAAATATTCGTGCCATCATAGTCCTTATTTCTGTAACAGTTAACATGGCCATAGATCATGTTTATCACTACCTTCCTCCACTACCCATTCCATGTTCCCTTTACCCTCAGCAAGCACTTCAGCTGGCCATGGTTCTTTGCCTGGTGTGGTGTGGCCTGAAGTTTCTTGGCCATTGGTAGTCCTGCCTGAATTGGGTTGTTGCAGTTTTCCATTGACTTTAATCACAGGGAATACTGAGAGACATCCTAGGGGATCTCCTGTATTCCAGGAAAACTCTTCTTTACCTCCATTGTGTAGATGCAGTATTATTTCCCCTTGAGAGTCAGGATCAATCACCCCAGCCAGTACAGTGATCCCCTTCCTTGCCTGTTGATTCAGAGGCATAAGAAGGCCAAAGTGGCCAGGTGGCAGTCTTAACTTCCAGTTCAATGGAACTATTGTTGTCTTGGTAAAAGTACTCCTCCTTTTGGAACTAATACTTGTAGACCAGCAGAGCTTAAGGTTTCAGGGACTGGAAGCAAAAATTTTCCTACTAGATCAGTAGGAGTGATAGTGAGTGTTGCCACTCCTATTTCCACCCTTTGATTACTGGACCCATGAATTCTGGCTATGAGAGAAACAGCACCATGGAGTGGATGCTGATTCAGAGCACACACAGCCTCCTGGAGAACACTGTCCCAGCCTGCAAGGTATTGCCACCTAGTTGTCACAATCATTGAGTCTTCAATAGGCCATTCCACAGTTCTATCAACCCAGCTGTCTCTGGATGATGGGGAACATGGTAAGACCAGAGAATTTCATGAGCATGTGCCCATTCCATCCATCACTTCATTTGCTGTGAAGTGGGTTCCTTGGTCAGAAGCAATGCTGTGTGGAATACCATGATGGTGTATAAGGCATTCCATAAGTCCATGCATGGTAGTTTTGGCAGAAGCATGTCATGCAGGGAAGGCACACCAATATCCAGAGTGTCTACTCCAGTGAGAACAAATTGCTGCCCCTTCCATGATGGAAGTGATACAATGTAAACAACCTGCCACCAGGTAGCAAGCTGATCACTTTGGGGAATGGTGTTATATTGGGGACTGTGTACATCTCTGCTACTGGCAGATTAGGCACTCAGCAGTGGCTGCAGCCAGGTCGTTATTGGTGAGAGGAAGTTCATGTTGCTGAGCCCATGCATAACCGCCATCCCTACCACCATGGACAATTTGTTCATAAGCCCATTGTGCATTGATGGGAGTGGCTTGGGAAAGAGGCTGATTGGTATCCCACCAAATGGGTTATGAAAAAATTAGACATATCCCTTAAGCCATTTATCTCAGGACATTCTGTTGCAGTTTCATCTCTTGAAACAGGATTAATCTCTCCAGACAGAGGAATGAGGGCTGCTTCCTCAGGGGAGGTGAGTACAGGTTTAGCAGACACTGAAGGGTAATATCTTTAGGTGGAGTTTGGATGGCAGTCTCCTCAGGACTGGAGGTTGGCTATCTGCCTCCTCAGGGCAGAGGGGAGGCAGGGGAGGTGTTTCCTCAGGACAGACCACTACAGGTACTTCTAACAAAGATGCAGCAGAATCCAGGGTTCCAATGTCCTCACTGCCATTATTATCTATCCATATGTCCCCATCCCAAGTTTCAGGATCCCATTCTTTTCCAATCAATGTCTTTACTTTAACAGCAGACACCCTGCAAAGTTGAGATTTTAGTTTATGTTGTAAATCTGCTACTTGCACAATGAGACTCTGGTTCTGGTTTTCAGACATCTCAAGTCTGTGGCCATAGGAAATAAGATTTTCTTTCAGGGGACACAGAAATATTTATGTCTGTCATATGGTGCTTAACTTTCAAATTTGAAGGCTTTAGCCCATCCCTTTCTCTTATAGCTTTATCCAGCATATCTAAGAGCAACTAGCCAACATCATTATACCTCTAAAGTTTGCAAAACTCAGTTAAGGTGTCAAAAACACTGTCACCCAAAGCCTAGCTTTGAAAAGACTATGATTAGGAGAATCAAACAGTGGTATTTTGTGTATCTCCATTGCCAGTTCATACCATGGATTGTCAGTGCCATCTTGATTATTGGAAATGGAGTTATTAGTGCCTTTGAATCTAATCAGAGTAGAAAATCAATTGTAAAAGCACATTTTAAGATTTAGTTTCTCAAGAATCATGCCACTTCTGATACCAAGTTGTGTTAGTTAGGGTTCATCAGGGAAACAGAATCATCAAGAGATATCTATAAATTTAAGATTTTATAAGTGTCTCATGCAACTGTGGGTATTTACAAGTCCAAATTCTATAGGACAGGCAGCAACCTGGCAACTCTGATGGGGGTGTTCGATGAACTCCTCAGGAAATGCTTCACTGGCTAGCTGAAAATGAAGTGAAGGTCCTCTAACTTTGTCACTTAAAAGCCTTGAACTGATTGGATTAAATCCAGCTGATTGAATTCTGTCACTGTGGAAGACACATCCTTCACCGATGTAATCAGTCACAGCTGCAGCCAATTGACTGATTTAATAAACCAGCCTTCTGGTTTATTAACCAGCCACAAATTTCTTTGCAGTAATGATTAGGCCAGTGCTTGCTTGACCAGACACCTGGATGCCATCACCAGCATAAGTTGACAGGTGAACCCAACATCACAGGCTGCAAGTTGGTTCCCAGCCTCTACCTCTCTATGCCACAGGTATATGGGGTCCAAGTTTGGCCCCAAGCCTCCACCCATGTATACTGTGGGGATATGGGCTCTGACATGGGCCCTAGCCTCCACCTCCCTACCCAACAGGTATATGGGCTCCAAGGTGGACCCCATCCTCCACCTGTCTACACCACAGGTATTGGGCTTCAAGCCCTGCTCTAGCCTTTACCCATCTACACTTTGGGGATATGGGCTCTGAGCTGGGAACCAGCCTCTACCCATTTTCCCGATACATATATGGTCTCCAAGTTGGGCCCCAGCCTCAAACTGTCTGCCCCAGAGTTATATGGGCTCCAATCTGGGCCCCATACCTCCATCCATCTAGATTGTGGGGATAGGGACTCTGAGTCAGGCCCTTGCCTCCAACCCTCTACCCCACAGTTATATGGGCTTTGAGCTGGGCCCTAGCCTACACCTGTGGCTCCCACAGGTATGCAGGTTTCAAGGTGAGATCCAGCCTCCACCCATCTACACTGCAGGTATATGGGCACACAGCCAGGCCCAGGTCTTCACTTGTCTACCCCATGGGTATATGGGCTTCTCGCTTTGGCCCATGACTCCACCCATCTACTCTGTGGGGATATGGGGTCTGAGCTGAGCCCTAGCCTCTACTCATGTACCCCACAGTTATATGGGCTCCAAGCTTGACCCCAGCCTCCACCTGTCTATATCACAGGTATATGGGCTCTAAGCCAGGCCCCACATCATCCCATCTACAGAGTGGGGGCATGAGCTTGGCTGCAGATTCCACCCATAAAAAATATGGGGATCTGGGCCCTAAACAGACCCAGGCCACACCTGTCTACCCCACAGATATATGGACTCCAAGCTTGGTCCCATGCTTCCACCAGTCTACACTGCAGGGATACAGGTTCTGAGAAGTGACCCAGCCTCCACCCATCCATACTGTGGTGGCACAGGCTTTCAACAGAGACCCTGCCTCCCCTTGTCTACACCCCTGTGCATGGGCTCTAAGTGGGGCCCCAGCCTCCACCTGTCTACACCAGAGTTATATGGGTTCAAAGCTAGGTCACAGCATCTACATATCTATACCACAGCTATAAGGGATCCAAGGTGGTTCCCAGCTTCCACCCATCTGCACTGTGGGGATATGGTCTTGAGTGAGTCTCTAGTTCCTACCTCTCTACCCCACATATATATGGTTTCCCAGTTAGGCTCCATGGTTCCATGTATCTACCTTGTGTATATATGTGCTCCAAGCTTGTCCACAGCCTACATCTCTCAACCCTACAGTTATATGGGTTCCAAGTTGGGCCCTAGCCTCCATCTACTTTGTGGGAATAATGGCACCAAGCTTGTCCTCAGTTTCCACCTGTCTACACGGTAGGGATAGGAGCTCCAAGCTGGGCTACAGCCAACAACTGTCTACACTTTGTGGATATGGGCTCTGAGCTATGCCCCAGCTTCCAACCATCTACCCAGCTGGAATATGGGCTCCTAGCTGGTCCCCAGCCTACAACTGTCTACATGTGGGGATTTGGGCTCAAGGCAAGCCCCAGCCTTCACCCATTTACCCCACATATATATGGGATCCAACCTGAAACTCATGCTTCCACCTGTCTACACTGTATGGATATAGGCTCCAAGTTGGGCCCAACCTGCACCTGTCTGTACTGTGGAATATGGGCTTGAGCTGGGCTTTGGCCTCCAGCCAACTACCCCATAGGTATATAGGTTCTAAGCTGATCCCTAAGTCTCCACCATTCTGCAATGTGGAGATATGGGCTCCAAGCCAGGCCCCAGTCTCCATCTGTCTACACCACACATATATTGGCTTCAAACTGGGCCCCTGCCTTCACCATGTACATTGTGGTAATACGGGCTCCTAGTTGGGCCCCAGCATTCACCTCTTTACTCCACAGGTATATGGGCTCTGAGCTGTCTACTCCACAGTTATTTGGGCTCTGAGCCATGCCCCAGTCTCTACCTGTCTTTACTCTGAATATATAGGCTCTCAGCAGGGTCAGCCTCCACACATCTACCCACAGGTATATGGGCTCCATGCTGGGCCCCAGCCTCCACCTGTCTACACCACAGGCATATGTCTCCTAGCTGGGCCCCAACTTCCATGCATCTACACCATGGGGATATGGGCTCTGTGTTGGGTCCCAGCCTCCACCTCTCTACACTCAGGGTATATAGGCTCTCAGCAGAGGCAGCCCTCACACATCTATACCACAGATATATGGGCTCTGTGCTGGGCCCCTGCTTCCACCTGCCTATACTGTGGGGATATGGGCTCCATGCTGGGCCCCAGCCACCAACTATCACTCAGGTATATGGGTTCTAAGCAGGGCCCTAGGCCTCCACTCATCTCCACTGTGGGAATATGGTCTCTGAGCCAGACCCCAGCATCCACCTGTCAACACTATGGGTATATGGGCTCTGAGCTGGGTGCCAGCTTCCACATATCTATCCCACAGGTGTATGAGATCCATGCTGGGCCCCAGCCTCCACCTGTTTTATCACATATATATGGGCTTTAATCTGAGTTATAGCCTCCACCCATCTACATGACAGGAATATGGGCTCTGAGCTGAGTGCCAGCCTCCACACATCTATTCCACAGTTATATGAGATCCATGCTGGGCCCCAGCTTCCACCTGTCTATACCACATATATATGGGCTCTAATCTGAGTCATAGCCTCCACCCATCTACATGACAGGAATATGGGCTCCAAGCTGTGACCCAGCCTCCACTTGTTTACTGCACAGGTGTATGGGTCTGAGCTAGGCCCCAGCCTCCACATATCTACACTGCTGGAATATGAGCTCCAAACCAGAGTTCACCACAGTTATTTGGGTCTGAACCAGGACCCATGTCTCTATCTGTCTATCCTATAGGTCTGTTGCTACAATCTGAGGCCAAGCCTCCATCTGTTTACCCCACAGGTATATGGGTCTGAGCTGGGCCCCATCCTCCACCTGTCTACACTGTGAGGATGTGAGCTCCAAGCTGGGCTCCACTCCTCTATCCATCAAGACTTTGGGGATATGGGCTCTGAGAAGGGCCCAAGCCTCCACTTTCTATACTGTGGGAATATGGGATCTGACCCTTGCCCCGGCCTCTTCACATCTACTGTGGGAATATTAGCTCAAGCCAGGCACTAGCCTTCACCTGTTTACACCTCATGTATATGAAGTTCCAAGCTGGGCCCCTCACCTCCACCCATCTACATTGTGTGATTATGGGATCTGAACCTAGCCCAGCCTTTACCTGTCTACACTGTGGGAATATGGGCTCCAAGCTGGACCCCAGCTTACACCCAACTACACTGTTGGGATATGCAATCAAACCAGGCCCCAGCCTCTATCTCTGTACCCCACAGGTGTATGGGCTCCAAGCTCACTCCAAGCCACACTCTAACCTCCATATCTCTACCCCATATGTATGTGGCCCTGAAGCAGAACCCTAGCCTCCTCCATCTTCATTGCATGAATATGGGCTCTGAGCCAGACTCCAGCCTCCACCTGTCTACCCCAAATGATATGGGCTCCAGGATGGGACCCAAACTACACTTTGGGAATATGGGCTCCAAGCCAAGCTGAAGCCTCCATTCATCTGCCCAATCATATAGTGCTCCAAGCAGTGCCCCATGCCTCCTTCTGTCTACACCACAATTACATGGGGTCCAAGCTGGGCCTCAGGCCTCCAGGTGTCAATTTGTGTTCTGAGCCAGGCTTCAGCCTCAATCTCTCTACCACAGACATATGGGCTGCAAGATGGGCCCCATGGCTCCTTCTGTCTACACCAGAGTTACTTGTGCCCCAAGCTGGGGTCTGGCCAATATCTTTCTATACCACAGATATAGGGGCTCTGAGCCAGACCCCAGCCTCCACCTGTCTATCGACAGTTATATTGGCTCCATGCTGGGCCTCAGCCTCCACCTGTCTACACCATAGTTATATGGGCTCAAAGACAGACTCCATCCTCCACTTGTCCACACTGTGGGGATATGGGCTTCTAGCTGGGTCCCAGATATCACTCATCAACCCACAGGCATATGTGCTCCAGCTCTTCCCAGTCTATATCTGTCTACACTGTGGGGATATGGGCTCTGACCTGGGCCCTAGCTTCTTCCTGTCTACACCACAGCTGTATGGGCTCCAAGCCAGGCTCCATCCTCCCCCCATATACATTGTGGGAATATAGGTTCTGAGCCAGGCCCTAGTCATGACATGTCTACAACCACAGGTATATGTACTCCAACCTGTGCCCCAGCCTCCACTCATCTACATTGCAGAAATCTGAGCTCCAGCCAGTTCCCATACATCCACCCATCTACTGCACAGGTACCTGGGCTCCAAGCTGGGCCTCAGCATAACCCTGTCTACACCACATGTATATGGGCTCCAAGCTTGGCCCCAGCCAACACCCATCTACACTTTGGTGAAGTGGGCTCTGAGCCAGGCCCCAGCCTTCACCTCCACAGTTATATGGTCTCCCAACTGAGTCCCAGCCCCCACTTGTCTACAATGGAGGGATATAAGCTCCAGTCTGGGCCCTAGGCCTCCACCTTTCTACACAATTATATGGGCTCTGAGCCAGGCCCCAACCTCCACCTGTGTACCCAACTGTTATATGGCCTCCAAGGTGGGCCACACCCTCCACCAATCCACATTGTGGGGGTATGGGTTCTGAGCCAGGCCCCAACCTCCACCTGTGTACCCAACTGTTATATGGCCTCCAAGGTGGGCCACACCCTCCACCAATCCACATTGTGGGGGTATGGGTTCTGAGCCAGGCCCCAGCCTCCACCTGTCTGTACCAAAGGTATGTGTTCTAGTCCAGGCCACACCCTCTGCCCATCTACATTGCAGGAATATTGGCTTCAAACCAGGCCCCAGTCTCAACCTGTCTGTACCACAAGTATTTGTGCTCCAAGCTGGGCCCCAGCCTCCACCTATCTACATTACAGGAATCTGAATGCCAGCCAGACCCCACACCTCCATCTGTCTACCCCACAGTTACCTGGGCTCCAAGTCAGGCCCAAGACCACCCCCTGTCTATACCACATGTATATGGGCTCCAAGCTGGGTCCCAGCCTACACCAACCTACACTGTGGGGTTATGGGCTCTGAGCTGGTCCTCAGCCATCACCTGTCTATACTGCAGGTATGTGGGCTCTGATCTGGGCCAGCCTGGCCTCCACCTGTCTACATTGTGGGAATATGGGCTCTGAGCCAGGCCCCAGACTCCATATGTCTACACTGTGGTGGTCTGCACTCTGAGCCTGGCTCCAGCTTCCGCCTGTCTATCCCACAGTTATATGGGCTCTAAGCTGGGCTCCATGACTTCATTCATTTATACTGTGTGTATAGGGCTCTGAGTTGAGCCACTTACTCCATGTATCTACACCACAGGTATATGTGCTCCATTCCAGGCCACACCCTCTACCCATCTACCCACAATATGTCCACATCTGGAAGACTGGAGTAAAAGAATATGACCTTTTTGGGGGTATATAACAGTTTAAAACTGACACATGTGGTGCTGGTGATGGTTGGGCCTATCTTGGGGGATGAATGTCAGTCAGTTTGGAACTTTAGTTATTATTCTGATCATTCCCATTTGTGATCCCACTCTCTTCTCTCACTCCTCATCTCCCTCTCTTTCCATCTCCCTCCTTCTCTCTCTCTCCTTCTCCCTTTCTCCTTCTCTCCCTTTCCTCTCTCTCATTCTCTCTCTCCTCTTTCTCTCTGTATCTCACACTCCCCCCTTCCTAACTGACCCCCACCTCCTCTTCCTCTCTCCTTCTCAGGGGACAGAGGGAAAGCAGGGTCTGGAGAGAGCCTCACAGTTGGCCTGTAAAAAGAAGAGAGGCTGCTTCTCTCTGAGTGCTTTTCTGTTACAGAAGATGAATTGGTACACAAATCCATTTCAGAAGGCTTGCTTTGTGACTGGAAAACAAATTTCCTAGGCTAAAGTAATCTGCCATTCAGATGAGCCTCTGAGGTTATGCCAGTGTGGCCTGGGGCATTTGGGGAAATCCAGGGATGTCATTTCCCTTCATTTCACATCATGTAGCCTTTTATTTTTTCCATTATTTTCCCACTTCTCTGTGTAGTAGTAGGAAAGAAAATATTTTAAAGGCAACACTTTTCACAAGCTGTTTTCATCTGAATCCTAGCAGGTCCCATGGGTGATCCTTCATAGGTGCTGTGCATTTGTGGGGCCTTAAGCCACTGTTGTGGCCACCTTTGAAATTAGAGGTATTTGTGGAGAATTCAGTCTTTACAAAGTAGTGGGTGGGATTTAATTCTTCACTAATAACTCTTATTTTAATAGCTAATCTTCTTTTGCAAACCAATGTAAATGACAGAAGACAAAATGTTAAAAATTAATAAAAGATACAAGAACTTTCTTTAGCCCTGTAGTTTTTCTGAAATCACCTACACTGATTAGAGAGTTAGTTGATTTGCCAATTCTCTCTTCTGAGGTGGATGAAGAATTGATGGGATCACAGGGTAGATCTTTTATCAAGGTATTCTGTTTTCCTAAATTTATTAGAGAAAGAAGCCTATAAACCAGAGATAAGTGCTGAAAGGAAATGAGCAATACTGAACCAGAAATGGCAATAAAGCCACAAGTACCAGCTTTGACATTCTCTCCACATGTTTGCTCATGACCATGAAGACAGGGTGCCATGAGGTCCTGTCAGAGATGGGATAAGTCACTAAAGCATAGCTTAAATAGGATAACACCAATAATAATTACAATAAGGATGAATAGTCCTGTCTATGTTTCTGAACCAAGGCCAGATTCCTGAGGGGAGCCAACTAAACAAATCAAATGAGGGGAATCTTGCTTCCATGGCATTAATCTGATTTTTCATGTGAAATAATATTTTCACATTAGCATATTCATCAGGCATAAAAGTGCAGCATTCAGTTTTGATTATAGCACATCACCACACTGGGAGGCAGATATGATGACTAGGGAAATTCGGTTTCTGAGGACAGCTTTATGCATGAGGGTGACTTCTGCATATAGCAGGGAATCACTATAGAGACTTGTTTAAGCATTATTGAGTAAGTCTATTAAGGGTTTCAATGTGAATGAGGACATCTTCAAAGTCTATTGAGGGAACAAATATGGATGCAAGATGATCATGTAAGTGGAACACTGATGGTGCTGATCTAGCTTTTAATAATGGTAAATTAGCAGAGGAAGGCAGAATGCTATGAATAGTCCCTTGGGTCCATGGCAGGCCTAATGTACATCACTCTAGCCAGCATGGGGCAACCAAAGCCATACACTGGTTCTCCATGTCCATTGGATTCTGTTTGGAGTCTTCCAATACATGTCAGGATATCTTGAAAAATCAGTCACAGATAAATCACTTTCTTGTAATATAATAGTTTGGTGACATTTTCAGGGATCAGCCAGACCATTTTTCTGGTAATATAAGGAAACTGCTGCTTGGAATGTTTTCATTGATCCCAACAAAGGGGTTCTGACTCAGATGGCCATACCCAGGGATCAATCATATTAAGCCATCCCAGAGTTGTATATGTCCTTCTTTTTCCCTAATAGTTAAGTTTTATCCCTGGGTGATTGATTTGCCCATTGTGTGGCCATGTCAACAGTCATGTTAGAGGAAAAACTGACCATATATCCAGATGCATTAGTATCAGTGGACTAATCATTCGGGTCAGCATTAGTTATGTGTATAGAGTTAATGGTCATTGACTGATTTTGTTCCTGTTTAAATATCTTAGGTCTATCCTGTCTTTTCTCTGGAGGGCTGAGATCCACCAAGGTAGACCAGGAGCACTGGAAAGTGGGAGCTGACCACATATTCAGCAATTAGATTGATTCATAAAGATGGTATATGAGTCTGCCTACTGAAGGAAAATGTTACCATCAGGGTCCCATTGATTATGATAGGGACAATATAATTACATATGAGGACAATGAAGAGCAAAAGGAGAAGGAATACAGAGTCAGTGCTTTACAACTTAGCTTCTAGGCCCCTGTTCCTCTTACAAAGAAGTTTGAGATTGGACATGTGTTTATAGAAATACTGTAGAGTAGAAAATTATTACTTGTGGAGTTCGTCCTTCCACTGTTAGGCTGTTGCTGAAGACAGGCAATCTGCTGTCTATGAAGTCTATTACCCATTTGGATCCCAGTGTATGGGCCTGAGGAGATCTTCTTGATCCTGGGAAATTAATTTAACTCACGAGTGAAGGCCTCATGCCTGTATTCCCTGCAGCTCACCAGAAGAATGGGTGATTAGTAGAACACCATTAAGCCCATTCCACTGCTGACATTGTTGGTGTTCTGGATATTTTTTTTTGGACATTGGTTTGTTTGTTTTTATAATTTTATTCAAGTTTTAAGAAGTCTCCAGTCTTCTGGATTTATGCAGTGAAGAAGTACATCTGTGGGAAAAATAAGGTGACTCCAAGCATTTGATTAATAGCAGATAAATTAGCACCTAAGGATTACACACATTTAATAGTGTCTAATTCCTTAACATGACTATTTGCTAAATCACAGTAAATTTTAGTCTTAAGAAAAGGTGTGAAATATAACATTTCATATGAGCTCAATTGGAGCCTGCTTCTGAGAACCACTCCTACCATAAGCAGTGCAATTAGTTTCTTGGCAAATCTTTGCCAAGGTCCTCTTTGAGGTGTGGTTCATCTTTTTGATCTTTCCAGTAGATTGTTACCTCCAGGATGTATGAAACTACCAACATAATCCTAGGTCTCCAGTGACTTCTTGGGTTACCTTAGCTATGAAAACAGTAAATCACTCCACATAGAATAAGGCAGTCACTCTACATAGAATAAGGCAGTCCAAACTAGGGAAAAATTCTTTCTGTAAAGCTTTTGTTACTTTCGAGGCTTTCTTGGTCCTGCTTGGAAAGTTGAGATGGTGTCCACAAACACTAATAGGTATTTATAATTTTCCTGGACTTTGGGCAAATATCAAGCTATATTGTTAGATAATCCAAGTATAAAATTAAAAGTAGTCTCTTCCTTGAACTCTGCCATTCTTAAATCAATTTATAGGAGGAACCCATTCATGACTGTATACAGATAATTGAATAAATCTATTCAAGCCAACTGAACCTCACCCACCAATCCCTAGAGGAAACCAATGTCAAATAGGGCTGAGAGGTCAATCTGGAGGGTATTCTTATGAATTTTATAGATATTATCTTTTTAGTTTATTGTGTATTAGAATATCTAGAAAGAAATGGCTGAATAATTCCTTGAGTAGAATTCAGTAGATTTGAGTCTTAATGATAATTGTATAACCATATGGCTTTTATTGTGCAACCATGTGGTAGTGAAAACCTGGTGACTGACACTATCTTTTACCAGTTTGTGGGCAGATAAGTAATGAGAAAATGACAAAATATATAAATAAAAATGGTATAAGAGGTATGGGTGGCTTGGGTGTTCTTTTTCTTTTATTTTTGAATTTTTTATATATTTTTTCTTTATCTTGGAATAATGATAATGCTCAAAAATTGATTGTGGCAGTGAATGCATACATATATGATGATATTGTGTGCCATTGATTGTACACTTTTCATGGATTATATGGTATGTGAGTATATCTCAATAGAATTGCATTAAAAAAAGCAGTCTCTAGCTTGAACCTTGCTGCCCTATGCTTCAATACACAGGAGAAACCCATGCATAATTGTACATAGATAATTGAAGATATCTATTCCAGGTGACCAGACTTCAAAGTCCAACCCCTAAATGAAGTCAGTCTCAAGATATGCACAGAGAGAAGTAGTTTCATGGACCAGGGATTCTGAAGCATTGGGAATGCTATAGTAATCCTCCATGAAGCTTAGAAGGAAACATACTTCTTCAAGTTATGTCCACCCAGGAGCAGCAAGTGTAGCTTTTACTAGAGCCTTAAATCTAAGAGATGGAAACAGGAGTATCATCTACACTGATTCTAAGTATGCTTTTTTCCATAACCCATGAACATTGAGTCATCTGGAAACTTATGGGACTATAAAGTTCAGTTAAAAAAAAAAAGAAATTAAACACTCAAAAGTTATACTGACAGTGCTGGAGGCCATTATGTTTCCATTGGAAATAGCTATTTTCCATTGTCTTAGGTATCAAATATTGATACCTTAGTAGCAAAAGGAGATAATTTCCCTGGTCAGATTACTGAACAGGTGGCTAAGACACAAGAGTCAAACAATAACATCTTAGCTGTCCTAATACTTAACATAGATCTGGATTCTTATGCCCCAATATTCAGCAGTAGAACTAAAGAGAGCTAATGAATAGGGTTCAGTATTGACTCTGGAGACCCCAAAGAAGAACCCTACAAAGTTATGAAGGATGGATGGATTTATAATGAACAAAATTTTAATACCTGAATATTTTATAGAAGAAATCATTACACACAAACAGCAAGAAAGTCAATATGGTTGAGATGCCATGTATCAATGTCTATGAAAATTCATAGTTGGACAAATATACAGAGAATGATTCAAAACATGGTTACCAATTGCTTGATTTGTGCCCCAAATAATTCAAAGATAGGATGACCCACTCCCATTAAAGGAACTCAAATGAGGGGTAGAGAACCAGAAGATGATTGGAAATAGGAGGGAAGACAACATCCCCATTTTTGTTCAAGATGGCATGACACACAGTGGGGGTATTTACTGTTGTAGGTTGTCCCAGAGTAAATGTTTTAGCTTCCTGTAGACATCACTGGTGGCAGCCATGACATGGAGAATACTGGCCAAACCTGAGAAACTATATCTAATCATTTGGAAAAGTAGGCAAAAGGTCTTCAAGTGCTACCCAAGTTTTGCATTAGTACCCCAAGGCCCATCCCTTTTATGTCATGTACAAACAAATTGAAGGGTTTCCTGAGATCTTGGAGGCCAAGGTCTGGGGCTGTTAAGAGATACTCTTTAATAGCATGGAACACAATTTGGCCTTTAGCTGTCCAGTCTGGTGGCTCAATGTCCTTTATTTAAGGGCATCATAAGACATCTGGCTGTAAGTCCAAAATTTGGCATCCAGATTCAACAATATCCAGCCATTCCTAGAAATCCTCAGAGATGCCTCTTAGTGGTTGGCACTGCCACTCTGCCTATTGCTTCTCTTCTCTCTGGCAGTAAATTTCTTTGACCTTATGAAAGTTCAAATCCTAAGTATTTCATGGTGGTCATGAAATTTGTGCCTTTTTCTTAGAAACTTTATTGCTTCAATCTGCCAGGAATTTCAGAGTTTAGATAGCATTTGTATCTGGAACTTCCTTGGTGTTACTGGCAATCAGGTTGTCATTCATCTATGTACTAGGATTCCCTCCTCAATTTTGAGTCCCCTGAAATCTTTAACTATTACTTCTACAAATATAGTGGGGGCATTTTTAAATTCTTGGGGAAGCACAGTCCA